>NC_063058.1:32471136-32721136 GCF_018812025.1 Megalobrama amblycephala
ATTAATTGGTTGGTTAAATATAAGTGGAAAGTTTACAGTAAAAAGTAAATAGTATACAGTATATTGTAAAATAAAAATTTAAGTATAAAATATATTTTACAATATTTTACTGTAGAATTACATGCATTGTGTTTTTAAGTATAATATTTACCACTTATAGTTAACCAATTCATTTTCTTTAGGCGTTATGGGATGGCATTTTGATATATTTTATACTCATTTTTTTTTAACAATATTTTACTGTATTTTTTTTTTTTTAACTGTAGCATTTTGGGTGACTATGATTTTCATACTTTAATTAGAGACAACTTTTTCACCTATGTGAACGGCCGTTGACGGCCTCAGCTCGTATCTCTGAAAACGTCTAAACAAATTGTAAAATAGGTGCTATGATTAAATATAAGTCACATAATTCAGGTCTAAACAACTACATTCTCACCTAAAAACTCTTAAAACTACAGTTTGTGGTACAACAAGTAGTATTAGCAAAAATTAGGTTGGATTTGCTCGGCTGCCATGACGGTCGCTTCTAGCGGAGTGATACAAATGGTGAAAAGGTAGGAGTGCTGTTATCACTGAAATATTGCATGGCTATCAGCCAATCAGATTCGAGAACCAGAAAGAACTGTTGTATAAATATATATATAGTGCTGTTAAATCGATTAATTGCATCAATATATTTTCTTCACTGTTGAATCATGATTCGGATCACGTGTCAAACCGCCAAACTGCTGAAATCACGTGACTTTGGTGCTCCGAACAGCTGATTCGACACACTGATTCATAACACTCCGAAGCTTCCTGAAGCAGTTTTTTTAAATCGGCCATCACTATATAAGTCGTTTTTTGGCACACCAAAAATATTCTCATGGCTTTATAATATTAATATTGAACCACTGTACTCACATGAACTGATTTAAATATGTTTTTAGTACATTAATGGATCTTGAGAGAGGAAATGTCATTGCATCGGATTTCAACAAAAATATCTTAAGCGTTTCGAAAATACAGGTGTGGAACGACATGAAGGTGAGTAGCCTAATAAATGGCATTATTTTCATTTTTGGGTGAACTAACCCTTTAATGTAGAGTATGAAAGTGATACTTGTAGTCTTTAAATGCCACACAAACAAACTTTAAATGATACCGCTAATAAAATGACTTATTAAAGTGTTTATAAGAGAGCTGTACCCAGTCCAGTGGTCTCCAGGTCAAAAAACACCGGCGTCTCTTCATCGCAGATCATGGCTTTATCTGTTAAAACAGACCAGAACAATCTCACAAAACACTAAAACACAGTTGTTGTTGTTATTATTATTACTGTGACATCATGGGAACAGGAATCAGTCTTTTGTTGTTGTCAAATGAACAGTCTTAAAATATTATATGCTTATACTGTTGAAGTCATGATTACATGACGCTGCTCTTTTACCCCTTACACAACTATGTTTAGCACAGTTAATCTCTGTAAGGAGTGAAACGACACAACAGCATGTTTAACCCTTCAACAAAGCTTTTGTTTGAAACGTACTGAACAAATGTGAAGAGAAAACACGGGAACTCACCGCTCGCGATCCACCGGAACAGTCCCAGCAGGACTCGAGCGATCGAGCTTATCAGGGACACGATCAGACCCATCAATGACTGTTTGGGCTGATTTACCACAGATTTCTCGCGTTTGGACTCTTTCATTTTGGTGTCTCAGGTCGGTTTCGTTTCTCCTCAGCGATCACATTCGCTTTTATTATGAACTGATGATGAGTTATGACGAATGAGGCTGCGCCCTCAGGAGGACGAAGACTAGTCAGTAACGCTCACCATGGCAACTGAAGTTTGTATGTTTGTTTGTGTTACCACAGTTGGTAAGTTTATGTTACCACAGTTGTTTCTTAAATAAAAATCGCGTTATCATACAAAAAAAAAAACTTTTTAAAAATTTTTATTTTTAAAATAAATAAATAAATAAATGAGACCCCATATTATATGAATATGATTTTACTGTAGTAAAACTATCTTTATTAATATAATAAACCTAAAGTTTAGCACGGTGCCAGAACATTATTTTGAGTCATAATTTCAATCAGGGAGAAGTTTGTTTTATATAATAAAAGTAAAACGATTCACATGATTTAATCAAATGCTTTGTTCTGCCCAGCAACAGACACGCCCACTTTGTTCTGACACGTGACTGAAGTTCTAGTGAACCATTGGGGGGAAAAAGATTTGTAACGTTATATTGTTTACTTTATCATGTTTACCATGTTTAATATTTTAATTAGATTTTACAGTATGGAAATAACATGAAATTGCAGAAATGAAGGGTGTGAACGTGTTAAAAGAAAGGTAAATCCGTTGTACTTAAAATACTTAAACATAGTGTAATTAAAATAATCACATGATGACAATGACATGAGTTTCGCTCACACAGATTACAGAAAGGCTCGTCCATACGTCACTTTAGACAAGTAGACTTTGTTTCGACAATTATA
Organism: Megalobrama amblycephala; assembly: GCF_018812025.1. Taxonomy (NCBI): domain Eukaryota; kingdom Metazoa; phylum Chordata; class Actinopteri; order Cypriniformes; family Xenocyprididae; genus Megalobrama; species Megalobrama amblycephala. Next base: position 32,473,626 of record NC_063058.1, read on the forward strand.
TGATGATGATAATAATTATGATGATTAAATAATAATAAATAATAATTATGATGATTATAATGTTATGGTAAATTTTGGTTGAAAAATATTCACCTCTTATTAGACACTCTATCTGGACAAAAGGAAAACATATGCCAGGTTTATTTTCTTTCTTTTTTAATAAGACAATGATTATTTTCTTTTTACATCCTTACACATTGATTTACACATTAAAGAAATCTTACACAAATTGCACCGTTTACAACTGCGCTCACGAGAGCACAAACACAAAGTTAGAAAGCACAAATTTGCAGACTGTCTCGGTCCATCAAAACACACAGCGCAGGATCATTCAACATAAAATAATCGTCATACGCGAGATATTACATCCCTCAATTACATCCCTTGTTTTTAAACATACAGCCCGAAACATACTCAAGTGCGTGAGCGCACACGCTTCTAGCTACGCAGGGTCACGTGCCTTTGCGTTCTGAAAAGCGCGCGCTTAGAGCATAACGGTCAGTTTTTTGTTTTTTTACCTCAGTTTGAAGATAATTAAGTTAACGTTAGACTGTTAACATGTTTATAGCTAGCTATCTAAATCCGGTTTCACGACAGACATCTGAAGGTAAGTACTAAAGCCACATGTTAAATATGTACGGAACTGCATTCGGGTTTGCGTATTTTGCATAGAGTATGTTTCCGGCCTTAAACACGATCTTAAATACAGTGGCTGTAAAAGAGAAACTTTGACAATAGTGTGGCATGCTACAGTGATTACATTCACTTATGCAGGACGCAACAAACAACCGTTTCCTTCTTCCCGCCAGTTTTTGAGTATTAGTGGACTTAAGGTTAAGATAGTACCTACATATACTTCTCAAAACATAAAAACATAGCTTAAGTCTTTTGTGACATTGCACCATGGTGATGGTTTCTTGCAACACGCTATGATATGACATAAATATAGACATAGATATCTGTAACAGCACATCAAAAAGGAGTAAACAGCTTCTGGAGACACATTCCCTGCACATAAACAGCAATGTTCACTGTGTAAACTTACTATAGTTTATATTAAAGCTTTGAGCTTTTTGCTGTTATGTGTCCTTGTTTTGAATTTAACTGCTATAAATGGCCATGTTAAAGGATTAGTTCACTTTCAAATGAACTTTTCCTGATAATTTACTCACGCCCATGTCATCCAAGATGTTCATATCTTTCTTTCTTCAGAAAAGAAATGAAGGTTTTTGATGAAAACATTCCAGGATTTTTCTTTTTTCTTCATATAGTGGACTTCACTGGAGCCCAAACGGTTGAAGGTCAAAATTACAGTTTCATTGCAGCTTCAAAGCATTCTACATGATACCAGACGACGAATAAGGGTCTTATGTGGAGAAACCATCACTCATTTTCTAAAAAAAAATTAAAGTTTTATACGTTTTAACCATGAATGTTCATCTTGAACTAGCTCTCTTCTTCTTCTTCTCTATTAGAATTCCAGCAGTGTAGATGCTGCTAAGTGTATTACTGCCCTCCACAGGTCAAAGTTTGAACTAAATGTTATATACTTGCACTAGCATATTGTATATGACAATTTAGTTCAAACTTTAACCTTAAGAGGGCAGTAATACACTTAGCAGTGTCTACACTGCTGGAATTCAAATAGAGAAGAAGAAGAGAGCTAGTTCAAGATGAGCATTTATGAGCATTAATGTATAAAATTTTATTTTTTTTAGAAAATGAGTGATGGTTTTTCCAGATAAGATCCTTATTTCTCTTCTGGGATTGCGTAGAATGCTTTGAAGCTGCAAAGAAACTATAATTTTGACCTTCAACCGTTTGGGCTCCAGTGAAGTCCACTATATGGAGAAAAATCCTGGAATGTTTTCCTCAAAAACCTTCATTTCTTTTCGACTGAAGAAAGAAAGACATGAACATCTTGGATGACATGGGGGTGCGTAAATTATCAGGGAAATTTAATTTGAAAGTGAACTAATCCTTTAAGTCAGATTAAAGGGTAAAAAGCACAGCAGAGGACCCTGTTATAGATGTTTGTGATAAACTAGCCCTAAATTAAAATGAAAAGTTTTAACCAAAAAGTACGTTGTGGCCAAGAGAACTAAATATGTGACTCCGGATGGCACAGTGGAACATTACACCAAAAAATATATTTATATACTCAAATTTCACAATAAAATATCAGCATGTATAAAACACAATATACTTTAAAAAAGCAATTTACAAAAAAAAAAAAATGACAAAAATATTTTCAAGTCCTGATTTTGTTGCACATAACACTGAGGAAAAAAAGGATGAAACAAACAACAGCGATTGAAATTACAGCAAAGAATCATTTGAGGTTACGCACATCTGACTTTTCATCCCTATTCATCCTTTTGATTTTTCATCTGAAGGGAAAATGTGTTTCTGGAACCAAAATAAAAGGGAAAAAAAAGAAAAACGTGGATGAATCTCACTATAGTACATGTCCGGGTCAGATTTCACCCCAGAATCAAAATGATTTTGCATAAAGAAAACAAAAATTGTTTGGTTTATGCAACAGAACTGTTTAGGAAAGAAATAAGACCTGGACCATGTGCGTTTTTGTCAGACTCACCCATAAGAAACTCAACATACAGACACGGACACCAGATTCACACAAGTTTTCGATCTGCAACACAAAAAGTCGTTATTTTCACATGGGTCAACCAGCAGCACAGGGATTTCAGCTATTTACACGATTCATTCGACCCTTATCAATAATATAATATTATTTTACATATTTAGCACTTTATCAAAGGTTTTAATCATAGAGTGAAAACAAAATGGTAGCAATACGGCATGCAGTCAGTTGAAGTCATGTGACCTCTCATTGGCTCAGTTCTGTAAACATGAAAATGGACATCACAGGTTGATCAAAAAAAATCAATCTTTCCCTGTTCAACTCTTCTTAGAATCTGTGGTGAAAAACGGACCGGTCCAGCAGGTCCACTTTACAGTCAGTAGGTCGTAGATTATGGGTGCGTTCATTTTTACACCATTCTTCCTTCCTTACATTTTGTTCACTGGAAGGACGGGTGACTGTGCAGTGAAAGGCTGTGGTGGTTGATTTCCAAGCTTTTCTCTTTCACTTCAAATGTTATTTATTGGTGTCTCTGCTTTACCAGCTCCAGCTAATATTAGACACTATCATGGTCACACCATGAATTCATTACTCCCGTACAGCACTAAAGGCTGAGAAGAACCGAATTCATGCTCTCTCCTGCGGCCGCCACCTTCCCCCGGCTCGCGGGACTTTGGTGGGCAGCTTCGGTTCCCTCTGGGCCGCGGACGGCTTTTCTCAGAGCTGGAGGCACATCGGGTGGTCAGGGAAGCCTGTTCTGAGCCCTCCTGGTCGGGGAGAATGTGCAAGTCCCCGCCAGGAGAGGTGGAGGAAAACAGAGGCCCGGAAGAGGACGAACGGAACCGATAGTGAGGCGTGGACGACACGGAGGAAAGCGAGGCTACGGCAGAGTCCACGGAGTCCAGAGATTCGGGCTGACGCCGTAAACCACGTCTGCTTTTCGACTCGGACTTCCTCCAGCGTGTTGCCGACACTGCGCCGGGGGTTTTTTCTAAAAGGGAGACGTTTGACACTACAAATCATGTGCAAAACGTAAAGGGTTAGTTCATGCAAAAAACACAATTCTGTCATCATTTACTCATCTGCAAATGAAGATATGTTTAATGAAATCTGAGTGGTTTCTGTCCCTCTATTTAAAGTCCGACTAACCAATACGAAGTTAGTAGGGATGCATGATATATCGGCCACAATATCGGTATTGGCAGATATATGTTCATTTTTAATGCTATTAATGCCAATATATCAGTTATCGGCTTTCAAATATAGAGAATTATCGGTTATCGGTATCAGCCAAAATGTTCATATCGGTTCATCCCTACTTTTAAGATCCAAAAAGGTCATAAATGTGTCATGAATCAAGTCTTCTGAAGAAATAGAATTGCTTTATATGATGAACAGATTTAATTTAGGCTTTTATTGACATATAAACACACACATAGAGCACATCACATCATCACAGTGGTTAAATGCAGATAAAAGCTTAAATTAAATCTGTTTATCATATAAAGCAATTCTATTTCTTCACAAGATTTGGATTAAATGTCTTGATTCATGACACATTTATGACCTTTTTGGATCTTCTAAGTAGGGATGCACCGATATGCACCGAAAATTTTGGCTGATACCGATAATAATCCAATAATTCTCTATATTTGAAAGCCGATAACCGATATTTATAGATAAAGTGATCGTATCTCGTCACAAGACTTTGATGAAACTGCTTGATTCATATGGATTAGTTTTATGATGACTTTATGACCTTTTTGGATCTAAGTTTTGGTTTAGGACAGAAGCCTCTCAGGTTTCTTTACTTTATTTTGTGTTTTAAAGATCAACCAAAATCTTATGGGTTTAAGTTTAAGTACTTATCAGGTGAGTAAATGATGACAGAACTCTTGCTTTTAAGCTTTTGCAAACAAAATAGCACCGTTACCCCATTGATCGGACACGGCACCTTCTGACTCCATGAGGTTTTCCGAGCTGTCTGCTGTTCCAATAGATGCTTCCGACTCCAGCATCTCATCATCGGACGCTCTTGGATCCAAAGCCAACATCTCATAGGTTAGTTCTTCCCTAAAATGAAGTGATAATGAACATAAGAAATCCAGACAGGAAAAATAAACAATAATCATGACACAAAAGGTGTTTACTAACTTCTCTTTCTGCAGGTTTTCTATCTGCATAGTCAAAACTTTCTCTTCTTGCTGCATGGCCGCTTGCTGCTGCTCACTTAGCCCAGACTCCGCCCCCTCCTCACCCGACTCCTCCCTTTCCGTCATCCGAGGGCTCAAGGGCGGCGAGGGCGTGTGGCGACCGCTCTTGCGTAAACGGGCCTTACCCTGAAGAGAACAGCAGACCGGAGCATAAGAAGTGAGTAATCAATAAGTGAAGTTGGAGTCACACTAGACTTTGTGAAATTACTTCAACATATAGAAAACAGGTAAGTAGGATTTAATATTTACAGTTAAATATTTTTAAATTAAATGTAAAATTATTTGTTAAAGGTTTTAAAAACTTATTTAAATGTTTATATAAATGTTTAAATGTTACATTTAATTAAATAGTAATTGGAATGTAATTGTTATTTAATTTAAATTTAGATTTTAGTTATAATCAAGCAGCAAAATATTATAAAATTATAAAAAAAACTAATAATAAAATGTATGTATAATTGCAGCCTAAAATTTTGGAAACATATATAGACAATAATGATAAAAAATACACATATACACACACACAAATTATGTTTAAACACACTTTATATAAAATATCTACACATATCTGATTGCATTACTTGTATTCGCATATGAATGAGTAACACACAAAGTCTAGCATGACCACACCTTACACGAGAGAGACAGACAGCACTGCAGTGAGACGCAACTGCCTAAAGACAGACACACACTAACACACAGTCACTGAGCTTTACCTTTTTAACTGTGTTTGGCTGTGTAATAACGCAGCGAGAAGCAAATGCAGGAGAAATAAAAGAGGAAATGTTAGTAAAATGGCAGCATGTTGCATGTGTGGTTAAAACAAGACAAAAAATAAATAAAACAGAACGTGACATTTGAGCACATCATTTGAACCGTACGCTCCTCCGATCAGCTCTCACAACCAGTCACACGACAGCATTTCACAGTTAGCTTGAACGTCTTCAACAGGCCCAAAACAACATGTCATCAAACCACGGATGGCGGGTATGGCAACTAACGATGCTACACTGACACTCGGACTGACAAGTACTAGCCGTGTGACGTCACAGATGTTTCGGCGTGGATACATACCAGGGTGGCAGTTCTTGTAATGCCAATAAACCTAACCGCAATTAGTACTGGTTTCTGGAAGAGGAGGATGGGGAGAAGAGGATAGGGAAGGAGTGAAGGGAAGAAAACAGGATTAGTGGAATGTCTGTCTGGAAACAGAATGGGGAAGTGAAGATGTATAGCACTTTCCATGAATGTAGTACAAAATAAGACTTGAAAAAAGGCTATTTTTTATCTTTTTCAGCAAATGATCAGTGAAAGGAGCTGCAAGTGATAGTCCACCTGAGAATGTTAAACTCAATATTATATTAGCCATTTTAAAATTTTTGCAACCCAGAATTTGGGACATGACTGAATACAGTTTAAAACACTGATTTGTATGATTTAAATCTATCAATAAACATTAAACAAACATAAAAATAATTAGAATATAGAAAGATAGATAGATATTAGGGGTTGAAACGGTACAGGTCACCGTGATTTTGCCAAGTAAGACATGTTCCTGGATCAACATATTTTGTTGATCCTGGAACAACATTCCAGTTTGAAAATTTAGTCTTAACCCTATTCCTACTCCTAAACCTAATCCTACCCATAACTTATCCCTAAAATCAGAGGGGAAAGATAGGTGCTTCTACATCAATGTTATTCACCTATCCCTGGTTGCAAGCCTAAACTTGACATAAACGGCAAACTTGTCCCTCAAATCTGATTGGTTGATTGGAATGTTGTTCCAGGATCAACAAAGATTTTGATCCAGGAACATGTCTTACTTGGCAAAATCATGACCAATGGACATATATATTCGTCCCAAACCGCCATGGCATGGACATCACAGCTCGGTTCCAACAGTCACAGGCGATCCACACTCCAATCCAGAAGGGGGCGCACAGTAATGAAAATTTTGTTGTATTGTATATATGTTTTGTTGAAATGCTGTTTGCTAAACGCCACAAAAGGAAAAAGCGCAGAAGAAGAACAGACAATCTATGCATAGATATGTTTATGTGTAATCTCTCGACCAGTGTTTCAAATGCAGAAAGACGTCAATAAAATAGCTTAAGAATAATATCTCGCATAGCATTATATTTACCTCAGGCAAGTCATTCAGTGTCCACAGCATGTTAGTTCACTTGAGAAATTAAATCTAGAGGGCAGCATTTCACTAAATATATGCACTATATTAGCTTATATATTCATTATATTTACCTGTTAGTAAAGTCTTAATTATTTAATGTATGTTTAAATAAATTTGTCATGAAAAGAAAGTCTGACAGTCACAATTTTAAAAAATGAATCGGAGTAATTTAAAAATAATTTTCAATTAACCACTGTTTAATAAAAAAGAAGCAATTTTATGTTTAGTTTTCTCCCCCTGCCGTACCGAACAGTGACTTCAAAACCGAGGTACATACCGAACCATCATGTTTGTGTACCATTATACCCCTAATAGATAGATAGATACTTACATTTTTTGTCAGATTTAGCCTAAAATAAGCTGTCAAATATAAATAGTTAAAGCATCATTAAATTCATTAATATTTTATCTAAATTATTCAGCAGTGCTCACATTGGGAAGATGGGATTTGTGCCTCTAAAATTCATGGCGCACAAAGTATGTACCATATGCATGGAAAGTGACACGTCACAAAATGGGTAGGGGGCTAAAAATGTGGAAGGTCATGAGTGTGGCAGCATCGGGTGCAGATCCTGGACAAGTCTGGAGCTCTGAGGCCTCGTATCACTCACCATCGAGCGGCGGATGTGCGTCAGGCGACTCTTGGCTTTGCTCTCTGCAAACTCCAACGTGTTGATGTCCTTCAGACGAGCTTTATATTTCCTCATCTGCTCGCAGATGATCAGCTCCACACACCTGAGAAGATAAAGATCAAACAGACATTTCACACAAAATTGCATTGAACATGCTAAATCACCATTTCAGTTATAACTGGACTGGACGGTATTAAACTGTTTTACAAATATATAAAATAGTATGCTTGTGAAGGTAGCATCTTACGCAGTGGTCTTGCCGATGTCCCGGACGCTCTGTAATGGGTCAGTGGTGTCGGGACAGCGCAGTATGCAGGGTGCAAACACGATGGCCAGCGCGTTTGCAGACATGCGGTTTGTGTCCTCTTGGAATGAGATCCTGAAACAAACCGAGATAAGTCATGAAAGATACAGTAAGTCGACCATGGTAAAACTGCTGTAGCAAAAACCATCCAGGCTGTCATGAGGTTGAAATGTCTCACCGGACCAGGTGGAATACGAGTCTCTCCAGTGTGTTCAGGTGAGTTCTGCTGAGCTGATCAATGACCGAATAAACCCCCTGAACCACCTCACGTTTATCCTGCAGACCTACACCAACCAACATGACAAAACACACTCCATTATATCCATGTAAAATCAGCCCAAATTATGATTTCAGGGTGACTAAGTAAGAAAATAAGTCTGAATCTGGCCCAGGCGCACATACCCATAGCCCTGAGGAACTCCTCGTAAAGTTCAAAGGTCATGAGGGGGTTAGGAAGGTCACGCAGCCACTGTTTCAGGACACTTGCGATCACATGGATGTTGTAGTCATCTAAACTCACACTGTTCGCATCTGAAGGCAAACATGCGACACTGTCAATGAAAGTTTCTACTTGAATAAATTTTATCATAAGATGGCGTTCACATGTAGCTCACCGGTATCCAGTCCCTGCTTGAGTTCTTTGATTTTATTGGTGGATCCAGACTTCCGGTAGATGCCCTCAGTGTAGAGGCCGTGCATCTCGATGTAGTTGATCAGTTTCTCCACCACCAGCGGGACGGCTCTCTCGTCGCTCGTTAAACGAGACAACTCGACGCCAAACTGCCGTGAAGACAGCTCGGGGTCAAACTGGGCGCGCACAAACACACACAGACAGACATACAGAAATGAATTACATGAAAAAAATATGACTGGAATGAAGTCACAAAGATTCACATAGATGAGTCACATACAACTGAAGATGGCACAGAAAGATCATTTATCATATAAAAGAGAAAATGAGAGAGTATACGCATTTAAGATCAGTGGCTGACCGATAAGGGTTTTTTAATGGTCAAATCCAATATCTAGAGCGTAGGGTATCAAATAGCCAATATACATGTCGGTCAACCACTGTTTTATGGTGGTCTTACCTTCTTACTGCATTTGGTAGTCATCCTCAGACAGCACTTCTTGTGGCACGCATAGCGACAGACTGAAGAAGACAAAGAAACAAGCACTGAGTGGAATCTGAGGACCATTTCCTTTTCAGATCAACAGGAATATGAGACAGAGACGCAAGAGGCCGTTATTGATCAGGTCCAGAAGAAATGGATGAATTTACAGGAATCTGATTACGCTGCTCTCAGACTAGCAGACAGACACTTAGTGACTGAGATCAAAATACAAGAGAAGAGATTAAAGAGAGAGACACTCCAGACTATGAAGTGTCAAAATGAAGGAATGAAAACACTCTTGCTCGAGTCCCGTATTCCGATGTCACGAGCGAAAACTTTCCCAGACTAAAATATACAAATTATTAAACAGGACTCACGCTTGCAGACACACGCTTTGTCCATCATCCAGATGAGAGAAGAACAGAACTCGCAGTAGGTCGGGATGCTGTACTGAGTGGATTTAAAGATGTGACCCATGTGCTCTTCCACCTGCAGAGGGCAGTAGAACGCTGAAGATGTTAATAGACTCTTACCAAGGATTCATAATCCATAATACACAAGATTAATGATCTAAAATTAGGACTGACAGTGTCTGATTCCTTTTTCCTCCTCTTCTTTCTCTCAGGTTTAGGAGCCTGAAAAACATCATACACAGACTGTCAGAAGAGTGTTTGAAGACGAAGTTCATTTGTGGATCCAGAGACACGTTTTACCTTACTAATGGTTCCATCCATTGGCTTGTGTTCGGTCATGAACTCATCGAGGAAGACTTTGAACGTGTTGACCCAGACTTTAACAGGCGACTCGCTCCAGTCTCTCTGCTCTAGACGCATGCTCTTCTCCAAAATGTGCTCGAACAGAGCGTAGAGATCTTTATAACGAATGCTCCTGCCATCATCCATCTGAGGAAGACACACATTTAGGCTGGGATTTTAGGGATGAGAAGAAGTTTTCAGGATTTCTGAAACTCACAGCCAGAGCAGTAGAGTAGGAGTTGAAGATGTTGAGGCGAAACTCTTTCAGGGCCTTCTTGAACACCACGTCCACAGGTGTGTCCTTCTGACCGTCTTCAGCTTCAAGATCGCCAATCTACAAAACATCAGTTAACAGATATTTAATACTTTGGCTAATATGGCTTTTTAATCACATTTTGGCTTGTGATCCATTTCGCAAAATTGTCACATAAAAAACTCAAGTAGCGCAGAAGTCAAGCGCACACCTTCTTCATGAGGAAGTCGTTCATGCTGCGATAGTCTGCGGTGCTGGTGAGGATGTGCAGGGAGTCGTTCTGCCAGGCTGCAGGTTCTAGAGAAACGCTGCTGATCTTCAAACTACGTCTCCTCTTCATCGACATCATTCCCATTATTGGTTCGCGGTTCTCCTTGCTGTCCCGTCCGCGCTCAGATAGACCAGCATGCTCAGGGCTTCCAGGAGGAGAGTCTGGGAGAGAGAAACCATATTAGGAAAAGGCACATTTGGAACAAAAATTTGATTCAGTATTAGTAAAAAAAAATGGCACACACCGTTCCTCCCATCGGCGAGCTCTGAGTCATCTGAGCGCCCCCTGCTGGACATCTTCTTATCTCCATGTTTGCTCTTACTCCAGAAGCGCATTTTGCCTCTGACCCTACAGAGAACGTTGTTTGGACGAAAGATGCATGAATTCATGAAAATAAACAGTTAATTCTGATTTCATGTCGACTAGTTGCAGGAATTAATTTTTTTTTAATTTGGTCTTGGTCCTCTGTTAGTTAACTAAAACCCTGAGAATTTTTATTTTTTTAACTACATTTTACTCTTTTTTTCAACAAAAGATTGCATGATTATATAATCACAGTTCATGATAAATTATACTGTCTCATCGTCATCTCGTCTCAGACATGAGAAAAAAAGGTTGTCAAAACATATTTGGTTACAGTTTTCATTAAAGAAATGAACACGAGAATGAACCTCCTCTGACCTGCTATCTGTGTGTGACATGGACTTCCTGAGCGAATCCATTTTCCCAAGGTCCCCTGAGGACATGGTCTTCTGGATCCTCTTCTGCTCTTTCTGAGACGACTTGAGATGGAAAGCAAATGCAGAATCAGAATCAGATCATACGTAAGTACTTTGCAAACATCAGACCAGACTGAATGGTTATCAGATCTCCAGGAACAAGGTTCTGGTTTAGTTTTAGGCTGATGAGTGTTTCACTTAAACCACTAAACAGTGTAAAGACACCAACCCCAACTCACATGAGGGAAAGTATGAGAGAAAGAGAGGGTGTTTTAGAAAAGGGAATGAATGAGTGAGTAATGGAGAAATCCCATCCTTTCCATGTTAAATGATAGTCACATGCATCTTAACTTGCAAACTCGATATTCATCAATAAAAAGTTGTCAGAAGTGAACAGAAAATGACACATGAGATCCAGTAGGAGAAAGCCTCGCGTTCAAGACCTGAAATTCTCGAAAAGAAAGTCTTCATAGAGTAATGGTTAATCTAAACACGGCAGCCTCATCCAGTCAGGTTTATTAGTCTTCTATTTGATTAGTCCTATCTAGAAAAGCAGCTGAGATTTGGTTATGAAAGAGATCAACGGTTGTGGTCAGTCAAGAGGCGTTAGCGGGTTTGCACACTGACCAAACATTAAAGAGGTAGTTTTGCACAAATTCTGTCATCATTTACTCACCATCATGTCGAATTCCTTTGACTTTCCTTCTTCCATCATTAATATTTTGAATTATTTATTGTTATGTTTCAAAGATTGAAGTACAGATAAATGGAGATATTGTCTCCTTAAAGAAAGAAGCAATTCTGAACTGCCTGAAACGAGTCATCAGTAATTCCAGTCTTACTTCCTGCTCGAAGGAAGTTACTAATTTGCATAATGCCAATGTGTGATTTTCACTGGCTGCCTGTGAACACGGTCTACTTTGACCCGCCCTCAAACACTGTTCAGATATGTCATAGCATTTGGTTTCCTATACGCACTGTTAATGGTAGACCAATCAGAACTGGGCCATCTGACCAATCAGAGCAGGGAAAGGCAGGGTTTAGAGAGATCGAATCTTTGATCTAACCATTTCAGACTCTGTGAGAGAAGAGCTGATGCTGCAATGGTTATTATGAGAAAATTGAAGTGTTTTTGACCTTGTATGTATGTAAACGTATCGTAGGAGAACTGTAAAACTATATTAGGAACCTTTCTTTAAGATAGCACAATGGAAGTCGCATGGGTTTGGAAAGACATGAAGGCAATTTAATGCCAGAATTTAAAACTATTCATTTAAAAAATGATCCCTGACATGTTCTAGAACACATTGTCTCTACAGGGTTCTGCTAGAGAACGCATCATGTGTGGTTGGATCAGTGTGCAAAGCTCCGCAGTCACTTCCGCGCTCGGTTTTACCATCTCGGAGTCGCTGTGGCAGGCCGGGTCGGTGTCGGGTGAACTGGGGGATTCTGGGAGAGGCAGGGTGTGAGAGAGCACAGGCGTGTACTCGTATTCGTCATCCTCATCATCATCAGAATCGACCTCCGTGCTACAGGCACGGGTCAGGAAATCAGAGCGCGTCCCGGCCATGCGCGCTTTCTTTTTACGACCGGCTCCGGTCACCTGATCGTTCACATTGATGATGTCAAATCAACTGATAGACACGATCTCAGGAAAGAGTCAGAACTCATAATCCTGGACCTTAGAGAGACATCTCACCACTACTTGGTACCTGAACAAAAAAAATATTTTCTGTGTTTTGTCTGCGCTTACCTCTCTGTTTTTTAGTGATCTGAATCCCGCTTCTCTTTGGATCGCCAGTGACCGTTCCTGATTCACCAGGTCTTTGTCCGACCTGAAAAAAAAAACACTCTGTCTGATCAATCTGTCCCATTTGAGAACACCTAAAAATGTCTAAATGTCAAGCAGAACTCTTTCCCTGCCATTGACTGAATTTTCAGGCTTTTTCACCGTTATATGGTAGGGGGCACTATTACACATCTTCTGAAAGAGTACAGAATCTCTTGATCAAAACACAGGCAAAGAAGAAGCAGAAACAATCAAGAGCATATGTAAGCAGATGCATATATGAATAACGCGATCATCAAAATTAAACTGCATATAAATCAAAATTGCCTAATGTTACTGAATTAAATTTTGACCCAGGACAAGCTACAGGACTGTGAAGATTTGGGGGTGTTGATGGACCCGATCTACACCATCTCTGTTTTGATCATCGTTCTGAATCCCATCCAGACCGTAGCCATTGACAAAAAGTCTTTTCTCAGCAATTTTCTCAGCTTTTTGCTCAAAATGGTGATTTTCAACATTCAAATGTTGATAAAAAAAGAAAGCAAGAAACTAGAATAAAATGGGTTTTAAAAGCAGAGGCTCAGTTCTTTCTTTTGATATATTGCATGTTCAGATATTCAACAAAATATTCTGGGGGCCATGAAACTTTAAAACACTGGTGTAAGCCCTCCTGTTTGAACCGCCCGCTCTAAGCAGGACTCAAACCCGGATCCGCTGGCATGGGAGTTTGGGTGCTCTAACAAGGAGGCTAAAGACCACAGTCTCTAGCATCAGCTGCTAGAGTGCCCCTTGAAATCAGGGGAGTGAGGTTTACATACACGGCTCTTACCGGCCTACGCTTGTTACACTCACCCCCCCCAAAACTCACTCCTATCTGGGTCACGGCAACAATGTAACCCCTCCTGTTCTAACTGCTCACTCTAAGCAGGACTCAAACCCGGGTCCGCCAGTATGAGTCGGTCGCTCTAGCAAAGAGGCTAAAGACTGCAATCTCTAGTGTCAGTCGTTAGAGCGCCTTTTGAGATGGGGAGTGAGGTTTACATACACAGCTCTTACCTGCCTACGTTTGTTACACTCACCCACCTAAAACTCACTCCTATCTGGGTCACGGCACCAATGTAACCCCTCCTGTTCTAACTGCCCACTCTAAGCAGGACTCAAACCCGGGTCCGCCAGTATTTGAGTCGGTCGCTCTAGCAAAGAGGCTAAAGACTGCAATCTCTAGTGTCAGTCGTTAGAGCGCCTTTTGAGATGGGGAGTGAGGTTTACATACACAGCTCTTACCTGCCTACGCTTGTTACACCCCCCCCCCCCCAAAACTCACTCCTATCTGGGTTACGGTACCAATGTAACCCCTCCTATTCTAACTGCCCACTCTAAGCAGGACTCGAACCCGGGTCCACCAGTATTGGAGTCAGCCACTCTAGCAAAGAGGCTAAAGACTGCAATCTCTAGTGTCAGTCGTTAGAGCGCCTTTTGAGATGGGGAGTGAGGTTTACATACACAGCTCTTACCGGCCTACGCTTGTTACACTCACCCCCCTAAAACTCACTCCTACCCGGATCACGGCACCAATGTAACCCCTCCTGTTCTAACTGCTCACTCTAAGCAGGACTCAAACCCGAGTCCGCCAGTATTTGAGTCGGGCGCTCTAACAAGGCTAAAGACTACAGTCTCTAGTGTCAGTCGCTAGAGCGCCTCTTGAGATCAGGGGGGTGATCCTACAACAGTTACACTGGCTGGCAACTTTTTTCAAAAACGCTGGTAGGGAAAGAGTTAAAAGCTGTATAAATACTGTCTGAGTGGATGTAAACTCACTTGGAGAAGGTGAGACGGCTGCGCTTGGGAGAGAAGGCCAGATTAGCTTTCTCTTTCATACTTATGCTGATGCTTTGAGAAACAAACTTCTTCGGAACATCCTTCATGGGCTCTGAAGTCACTGCCGCTGCTCCCCTCAAGTCCAGCTGGAGGGGTTTGGAGGGGGTTGAAGTGACCAAGCCATGATTGGCTTGAGGTTCAGGGGTCAAATGGACATCTGGATGATCCAGAGCGGAAGCTCCATTCGAGAGCGATTCCTGCTGGATCTCCTCCGCTTCCATCTCAAGTCTTTCCAGAGCTTCTAGACTGCTCTGGTCTACAGGATCTTCCTTCTGCATGCTGATGATGACCACCACTGACTCCTTCTTCTCGGTGCGGGTCGGCGTCTGCGGCGCACTTTTGAGCGAACTGTCGTCATCATCGGCGATGTAGAAGTGGGGTTTGAAGGACGGTGGGCTGGTTTGGATCTCATCCATTGGCTCGGGTTCGGAAACTTGACATTCGGACGTGGCCAACTCAGTGTGGAGGAGCTCGAAGCTTTCCTGGCTATCTGTGGAGGCCTGAGGAGAGGAAGTAAGATGTTTGGAGAGAGGGATTTGAGCGGGAAGCGAGGAGTCCATTATTTGAGATGGCTCCGAGATTGACGCTGAACTGGACCGGACTTTGAGCAGCTCTAAACTGAAGGTAGCCTGCTCGAGTTCCCGTTGCCTCCTGCTTTCTCGCTTGGATCGGCTCTTCAGTGTGCTGTCGTCAACGATTCTAGGAGGTTCGGTGGATTGCTTTTCCTGTACCTCCTCAAACTGCTCTGACAGCTCTACGGTTGTGTTTTGAGGGATGTGCAAACTTTTGGTCACAGTGTTTGGATGCTCTTCATCATTGAGGGATTTCTCTCCATGTCGCTGCTCTCTCAGAGTGTGGCACCTTGGGAACAATACAGCATCTTAAAACATAAATCTTTAAAAGACATTTAATATGTGAAGGAATGATTGATGACCATTGAATTATTAGAAAAATAATGCACACCCGAGGTGGTAATGTGATTGTTCAATAATTCATCATAGATGAATCCATTGAATAATTATAAATGGATATTTATTTAGTCCATGTATCATAAATGAATAATTAGGGCATCATTCCGGTTTAGCTCATGGCCAAGGTCATGAGTTCAATTCCTAGGGAAATCATGAATACAAATCTTTCCTTTGAAGTGGCTTTTTTTCCCTTCCCGCAAGTGGCTTTGGATAAAAACATCTGGCAAATACATAAATGCAAATGTATTTACCGCTGACGAGCCTGGCGCCCCCTGCAGGCGGCCTGTAGCGTGACGGCGGCCCTGCGCTGCTGCAGGAATCTGTGTCTCTGTCTGTGCGTCCTCCAGACGGCCTGTATGAGGCCTGCCGCTCTCTCGCGCCTCTGGAGGAATCTCCTCCAGCATCTTTGGATGAGCAGCACCGCTCTCTTTTGCTGCAGGTACTGACGTCTCTCTCTGTAGCTTCTCCAGGCTGCCTGAAGACACACTGCTGCCCCCTGCTGGAGCTCAGAGTCACGTGCACCCTCGTCTGCGCGAGTCAAGCAGTCACGCCACCAGTGCTGCAGTGAGAAAGAGACATGAGAGAATGGATATGAGAACATTAGCTCACCATTGAGTATATACTGCATGCTGCCTATTTATTAAAAATAGCATGTGAATTATAAATTATGTTATGTTACTCTATACACAGACAGTTAAGCTGAGCTTACTTTTTTAATTTTAAATATTTTTTTAATGTTATATTTTGTTATAATTTTATTTTATTTTACTGCTTTATTGCATGTAATTGGTTGGGGTTTTGTTAATTGGAATAAAAACATTTGAATTGAGTTTGATATCTAATAGTTATTATTTTTATATATATATATATATATATATATATATATATATATATATATATATATATATATAGTGTACATTTCAAAAGGATATATTTACATATTTCTAAAATGAATATATTTTATATTTAAAAAATACTTATTAATATTAATTAATTATGGCATACGTTTAATTTTTTTTTAAATAATTTATATAAAAATGTATATAATCTAAATAATTATTGTATGATTTTTTTAAAGAAATATCTAAATAGTTTATGCATGTAGTAATTAAATAATTATTTTAAAAATGTAATTATTTATTGAATATTTGTGCATTTTATCATGCCACCATTTCATAAAATCAAAAGGTTGATCATTAAAGTACCTTTACCATGTTTTTTAAATTGTGGTAAAATCACAGTGATTGTGTTATTATGTATTAGTTTGTTTTAATTTCATTTTAATACCTTTATTTTATTTTACTGCTTTATTGCATGTAATTTTTAAATCAATGCAATGTTTTATCTTGTGCTGAATAGGTTTATTATCTGAGCGCTTTTTATTCTGTATAGAACAATCCAATACTTTGTTTTCAATATTATGTGACAGAAAGTGACAACATGAAACGCCACACACATGCATCTTATCAAACCTCTGCGCTTTTGCGTAACATCTTGTTTGTCAAGCGCCACATGTTTGTGAAAATAAATTTTGAAAGTCTCTCTGACATGAAAGCGGCTTTGTTTTGAAAGACACATCGCGGCTGCTAAACCTTCTGCACATGCTGAAAACTAGTTTTGGCAGCACAATAAAACAGATGACTTGAGAAAAACCTTCACAGATCTTCCCTTTGTGCTCCACTAAATCAAACAAACAGTATCGGTTTGAGAACGCTCTCTGCTTTAAAACACTTCAAAACATCAACATAAACGTGTTTGACGATTAAGTTTCACGAATGAATCCAGTTATCAGTTATTCCTCAAAAGCGCTCACCTCATCAAACCTCTAACATTGTAAACATGACTTTGTTATCAGGCAGACGGATATAAACCTGTCTGTGAAACTTCATAAAATCAGCCGATCAGATGAGAGTTTGTCAGCTTGTGAATGTGCTTCCCAGGTTTGTGTGCAATATGAATCTGGAGGTCTGAGGCTAGAAACTCGTCGTCCACACATGTGTCTGCTGAAAGTGTATCTCCGGTTTACGCAAATTCTCGGGATGGTTTATTTGATCAGGAACAGGAAGGACAAACTTCTATAGTGCAGCGGGTCAAAGACGGGAACGTTCAGCCTCTCAAACCGTGACGCCCTGATGTTTCCTGATCTCAGTTTCTTCTAAAAACATTAACGTTCTCCTCGTTGAGATTCGTTTAACTTCTAGCAGAAGTTCTACATTTAGTTTTAGTATTTCAATTCCAGTTCATTCTGCCTTTTTGAAGCCACTGTAAAATAGTTTATATTTGCATCCATAATAGTTTAAAATGTATATGAAATGCACCAATAATTTGGTTATAGAATGATTATGTGGTGGAATTGTTTATCGTGATTATCTTATTATTAAATGTAATTATTTAAAAATGTATAATACATTTTAACAGTTAAAATATATACATAAACATTAAAATAAATATTCATTTATATTTTGTAAAATTTATATTTTTTTATATTAAATGTATATACTTCTTAAACTATATATTTTAAATTTATATAATTTTTGAAAATTTTGTATACATTTCAAAAGGACATTTTTTACATTTATATATTTTTAAAATGTGTAAGTTTTATATTTCATACATTTTAAATTTTTTTATATTTTTTAAACAATTTACATATTTTGAAAAACAATTTATACATTTTTAAAAAAAAATTACATAACGTATATATATATATATATATATATATATATATATGTATTTATGTATATATACACACATACATACATACAATCATTTATAAATATATAAAATCAAATATATATATTTATTGAACATTGGTTTATGTGATCCTGCCACCATTTTATAAAACCAATAGGCCATTTAAGGTTGGTCCATTACAGTGATTTTACCATGTTTTGTTTTTAATTGTGGTAAATTCACAGCGAGGCATTTTCTCTTATGGATAATTGCTTCATTTTGTCAGTGACATATTTCCAACATATACCTGAATGACACGGGCGGCTTGTCTCTGACGGCAGAAGTGTTTTCTCTCCTGCAGCGTCCTGAAGCGCCTCTGCAGACACACGATTCTCCTCAACACCTCCTGATGAAGCTCGTCCTGCAGCCTCTGACGCAGCTGCTCGCGCAAAAACACCTGCAGAAAGACAAACACCGCTGTCAGTGTCACGACCCGATCGATCGTAACCAGCAGTGTGAATGCGGACGCGTTTGTTACCATGTTTCTGCCCACTTGATACCCGCTGGGCTCGAGGTCTGAGTTCTGCAGGAACTGTCTGATGGCCACTTGAGTGGCGTGAAATCCAGCCGGTAACATCACATGGAAATGATGAGCAAAATCCTGGAGAGACAAACAACGAGCTCCATGAAGCGATTCATGGGTAACATGACCTACTCTCTTCTGTAGAGTTGCTTTACAGCTGAATCAGATCTGTTTCATAACTGAAAAACTTTGCAACAGCAATACTGTTTTGGAATTTAATTGAATCAAACAGAACTTAGTTGAATTTGTTTCATAATTGATTAAATTTGAAACATCAATGCTGTTATTGAACTGAATTGAATCAACATTGAACTGAATTTAAACTGTTTCATAATTGATTAACTTTGCAACATTGACACTGTTATTGAACTGAATTAAATTACCACTGAACGGAATTGAGTTGAATTATTATTTTCTTTTTAGAACTTCTTTAGTTTCATTCAATTCATTTCATAATTGATGAAATTTACAACATTGACACTGTTATTGAACTGAACAATCAAAATTGAACTGAATTTAATTTGTTTCATAATTGAACTTTGCAACATCGATGCTGTTATTGAACTGAATTAAATAACCACTGAACGGAACTGAGTTGAATTATTATTTTCTTTTTATAACTGCTTTATAATTTTATTCAATTCATTTCATAATTTTATTCAATTCAATTCATATTCAATTCAATTCACTGAACGGAACTGAGTTGAATTATTATTTTCTTTTTATAACTGCTTTATAATTTTATTCAATTCATTTCATAATTTTATTCAATTCATTTTGTTATTGAACTGAATTAAATCACCACTGACCAGTATTGAGTTGAATTATTATTTTATTATTTTTTTATTATTTTATTATTTTTCTTTTTAGAACTTAATTGTAGTTTAATTCAATTCATTTCATAATTGATGAAATTTACAACATTGTTATTGAACTGAACAATCAAAATTGAACTGAATTGAATTTGTTTCATAATTGAACTTTGCAACATTGATGCCGTTAGTGAACTGAATTAAATAACCATTAAACCATTAAATTATATATAATAACCATTGAATTATTATTTTCTTTTTCAAACTGCTTTATAGTTTCATTCAATTCATTTAATAATTGAACTATGCAACATTGACGCTGTTATTGAACTGAATTAAAATCAACATTTAACTAAACTGAATCAACATTGAACTGAACTAAATTTGTTTCATAATTGAACTTCGCAACATCAACGCTGTTATTGAACAGAAATGAATCAACACTGAACTGAATTAAAATTGTTTCAGAATTGAAGAACTTTGCAACATTTATACTGTTATTGAACTGAATTGAGTTGAATCATTATTTTCTTTTAAAAACTGCCTCATAGTTTTGTTCAATTCATTTCATAATTGATGAAATTTGCAACACTGACGCTGATATTGAACTGAATCAACACTGAACTGAATTGAATTTGTTTCATAATTGAACTTTGCAACATCAACGCTGTTATTGAACAGAAATAAATCAACATTGAACTGAATTGATTTGAATCTTTTCACTTTAGAACTGCTTTATAGTTTCATTAAATTCATTTCATAGTTGATGAAATTTGCAACATTGACGCTGTTATTGAACTGAATCGAATCAACATTGAACTGAATTCAATTTGTTTCATAATTGATGAAATTTTCAACATTGACACCGTTATTGAACTGAATTGAATCAACATTGAACTGAATTGAAATTGCTTCATAATTGATGAACTTTGCAAAATTGACGCTGTTATTGAACTGAATCGAATCAACATCGAACTGAATTCAGTTTGTTTCATAATTGATGAAATTTGCAAAACTGATGCTGTTATTGAACTGAATTGAATCAACTTTGAACTGAATTGAATTTTTCATAATTGATGAAATTTTCAACATTGACACCGTTATTGAACTGAATTGAATCAACATTGAACTGAATTGAAATTGTTTCATAATTGATGAACTTTGCAAAATTGACGCTGTTATTGAACTGAATCGAATCAACATCGAACTGAATTCAGTTTGTTTCATAATTGATGAAATTTGCAAAATTGATGCTGTTATTGAACTGAATTGAATCAACTTTGAACTGAATTGAATTTTTCATAATTGATGAAATTTTCAACATTGACACCGTTATTGAACTGAATTGAATCAACATTGAACTGAATTGAAATTGCTTCATAATTGATGAACTTTGCAAAATTGACGCTGTTATTGAACTGAATCGAATCAACATCGAACTGAATTCAGTTTGTTTCATAATTGATGAAATTTGCAAAATTGATGCTGTTATTGAACAGAACTGAATTGAATCAACTTTGAACTGAATTGAATTTTTCATAATTGATGAAATTTTCAACATTGACACCGTTATTGAACTGAATTGAATCAACATTGAACTGAATTGAAATTGCTTCATAATTGATGAACTTTGCAAAATTGATGCTGTTATTGAACTGAATCGAATCAACATCGAACTGAATTCAGTTTGTTTTATTATTGATGAAATTTGCAAAATTGATGCTGTTATTGAACTGAATTGAATTTTTCATAATTGATTAAAATTTCAACATTGATGCTGTTATTGAACTGAATTAAATCAACATTGAACTGAATTGAAATTGTTTCATAATTGATGAACTTTGCAAAATTGACGCTGTTATTGAACTGAATCACTGTTTTATTTTTAGATCTGCTTCAATGTTTCATAATTGATGAATTTTGCATCATCTTCCTGTTTATCACAGTAAAGCTGCTCTGACACACTCAGTATTGTATAAAGCGCTACAGAAACGTGTTCACGAGTGATTTCTCACCTGAAAGCTGTATTTGACGCTGTATCCGGACTGCCGTATCCTCACCGTCTCCAGCATCCCAGTGTACCGCAGCTGTCTCAACACCAGCGCGTCGTTGAAGCGCAGAGGAAGCTGCAAAAGCACAACAAAAATCAAACCGTGCATCTAAATCTGGTGACGCAGCAACAGAAATAAGACACAAAACGCACCTTTTCCGCATTCGACCGGATGCATTTCACAAAGTACGGCTCCGACTGTCCCAGCGTCTCCATCAGCTTGTTCAGAGACACCTGCATCACAGACACAAGACTGATTCAGTTCTCGTGCTCCAGATATGACACACTGAGTAAGTGTTAAAGAGTCAGATCCTCACGTTGAACTGAGCGCTGATGCTGGGCGGCTTCTTCTTCTTGTGCAGGTGCAGCAGGGATTTGGTTATGCGGTCGTGAAGCGTCAGGCAGCTCAGATACTTCAGGGATTTCACGTCCAGCAGGTGCTGCAGACACACAAAACAAATTCATGACACAAGATGAAATGACTGATCATGTGACTGAGCTTGCATGCATCTGTTAACATGCTAAAAACACTGAATTAAAATGAACCTTATGTACAAGACACATAAAACTGCCTTTAAGTAAAGCGAGAGTGGGACGTTTACCTTCGGGAGGCTCGGCTTCATCTTGTAGTTCTTGTTTCGCCTTCAGAAAAGAGAGAAAGTTTGAGACAGAGTGAATAAGACTGAAAGGAACTGATGCTGATCCGGCGGGAAGTGTTCTCACTCACATCAGGATGCCCTGCGCTCGCTCCAGAAGCTTGTTGTTCACAGAGTTCACGAAGATTCCCTCCTCCTCATGGGAGGAGAACGAGGAGACGCGCTCGGACCTCGAGCCACGGGCGTTACAGCCTGAGAACCCGTCCCTGAGACGACAAACAAACTCAAACTGAACTGCTGTTTTATGGAAAATATGAGTGTATATTTTTTGCTTTTAACACAATAAAGTCATACTGTATATGTTTGGATGAAATGCTTCTTTAATTCACTAGATTGATGAAAACCGAATTTACCACCAGTAACTGAAGCATAAAAATGATAATATTTGAAAATATTTTATTTTTGATAAATAGATACATTTTTTTTTTTTTAAATGTATCGTGGTAAAATCTATAATTTTATCTACAGTAATATCACAATAACAACTGGTGGTTTTATTTTATTTTTTTTACCTGTGATAATATAATTTTAAATATTTCATAAATTTAAAAATATATATTTTTATATAATTAATTTTGTTATTTTAAAATGTATACTTCTTAAAAATTTAATATTTTTAAATAAAATTTTTAATAAAAATAAATTCATATTTTTTATATATTTTTAAAAACAATGAATGTATTATTATTATTAATATTTTTTTAATATTGATTCATTTTATAATACTGCCATTTTATAAATTCAAGGCAATTATAGTTGTACATTAAAGTGACTTTGCAATTTTTTTTTTTTAATTGCAGTAAAATCTACAAATTTATCTACAATATCACAAATTGTGGTGTTTTATTTGTTTACATGCTATAACATAATTATAATATTTTATACATTTAAATAAATATTTTTCAAATAATTAATTTAGATATTTCAAAATGTATACGTTTTTAAAATATTTTTTTCATTAAAATTTTTTAATAAACAAATATTTATATTTGAAAAATAAATAAATGTTTTTTATTTAGATAAATTTATTTATTTATTATAAATAAATAATTGTATTTTTAATGCGGTAAAAATTGTATCTACAATATTACAATAACTAATTGTGTTGTTTTTGTTTGTTTACCTCCTATAATATAATATAATTATAATATCTTATACATACATACATATATATATTAAATTTAGATATTTTAAAATGTTAATTATTATTTTTAAATACATCTATATATGTATGATAAATAAATAAACAAACAAACAAATAAATATTTTTTTATTGCAGTAAAATCTGCAATTTTATCTACAATATCACAATTTCCCTCCATGCCATGTGACCATTAACCAACATCAGAGAACTGCAACATGATGTTGCTAAATTATTAACATATTTGCGTCAAATAAATATTTTATGTTAATGGGGTTTGGCTGACAAAAAGTTTGGGAATCACTGCTTTAATCCACAGTGTTTTCCGGCCCCTCCGGGCTTCCGTACCTGGTCAGTTTCTGGCTGAGCGTGTTTGTGCCCTGCAGGTCCGACAGCGGCGTCCGCGGGTTCCTTCTGCTGACGCACGAATCTGTCGTTCACAAGACAGACAGAGAGAGAGAGTGTCTGAGTATATATAGATGATCCCGATCACAGGTACACAGATCTACAGGTGTGAACCCCGTCCAAAACATTCTGTGATCATTTAAAACTACATCCGTTTACCAGCTGTTTGCAGTCATCAGTTAATGTCAAGAGAAGAAGATATCCAGGGAACTGTTAGATAAGACACAGGCGCTCACACGAAAACACTGATCTGTGATCGTTTCATTATGTCATTTTGATGGAGCTCTTCTTATCAACGAAGATGTTTTTATGGTCTCAGTTTTGGTTATCAAGAATAACACTGGTTTGGATCACTGTACTGTTTTTCTGCTGAAACAGGAAATGGGACTGTGGGCTTTGCAGTCTTACTGTATTTGTCATCTTTGCATCGCTGCAGGATCTCAAGGCTCCGCTGGTGAACAGGATGATGCAGGAAACTGAAGCTGTCCACACTCTTCTGATGCTGAACTGGACCGTCAGAGCCTGGAGAGAGAGAAAACAAACGCAGTGAAGCTGTGAGTGACTCATAAATGTTTCAGAAGTGTCTCCTGTTGTTCTCACTCATCGACTGTTTGAGGCTCTGCAACAACAAACACTTCAATACAATAACAAAGCATATGATCACAAACACATCTGATCAACTGTTGAGGAGCTGTTTGCAAACATCTGACATTCAACTCCAGAAACCAACACTTTAGTATATATATATATATATTTAGATTTTAAAATGTTTACTTGTATATTATATATGAAAAAGCATATAAAAATGCTTATTTATTTTTTATGTTTAAATAATAATCAGTATATATATATGTTTCTATCAGATTATATATATATATATATATATATATATATATATATATATATATATATATATATATATATATATATATATAAATAAAGAGGAAACAAAAATAAATGTTATGTTTGTAAATGTTTATAAAATGAACACAAAGTTTACCATAAATAATGTAAAAATTAAAATAAACATTACAATACGTAAAAAAAAATATAAAAACAAAGAAAATTATATAAATAAATGCTATTGTTTAATTATATTTTAATATTATTTACTTTTTTAAATTTGTTATAATAAACTGAATTTATTTGCAAGCATTTAAAGACACGTGCAACTCCAGAAAACAATAATTTTTATTATTATTATTATTATTATTATAAATCAATATTAGTTCATTATGTTCATTATGCATTAATAGCTGATGTGCAAATTAAAATATGTAAATATTCTTGTGATTATTTATATTTATTCCTATTTGCATATTATATATGAAAAAAGTAAAGGTTTTAGTATATTTTCATGTTTAATTTAATTAAGTAAATAATAAAAAGTAAATATCTTTGTGCGTATATTTTAATGTTTATATATAAAAAAGTATGCATAAAATAAATGTTAATTATAAACATATATAATACTAACATGAAAATTACCATAAATACTGTGAAAATACTGTGAAAAATTATATTATATTATATTATACCTTATAAAAATATAAATATACCTTTGTTCTTATATTTTAATGCTAATCTATAAAAAAATAAATATATATAAAACTAATAATGTAAAAAATAAACTACAATATGTATGTGTGAGTGTATATATATATATATATATATAAGCAGAATATGTATAAATAAATGTATATTTTATATTTTAATATCATTTACTTTATTACATTTTTACTAGCATTACTCACATAGTTTTTTTCTGTCATTGTTTTGTCATAACGCTTTGGCAATATTATGATATGTAAAACATGCAAACAAAATCACTTTAAAAACTGTGAGTAAATTCACAGGGGAAATTGTGTTCGCATCTAAAATGCATCATTTCCAGTCTCGTTTCTTCATGGATGCATATTTTAATATTTCAGTATGAGCATTCGCAGCATTTCTGTGGTGATGAATAATACAGCACAGTTGCATCATGGGATGTTCACTCACGCTCATGTAATAGTGAGAAACGTTTGTGAGAGTGTTTGAGTCTCACATCTGCATTACAGATCAGTCCATCAACATCACATGATACGGGTTTAGAACGACATCTGTGTTTTGTGTACTAACGTGATATAATCTCACCCGTCGTGCTCTTCTTCTCCGTGTGTCGTTTCCCAGCCTCTCGAAAGGCGACGAGCGCTCTGAAATACGCCCGGATCACGGCCCAGCGGAAGGTGGCCACGGGATCGATTCCCATCAGGCTGCAGATGAAAGCGCTGCGGCTGCTCTTCAGCAGAGCCACGATATCCGGACGCATGTGATCCGTGTTCTTCTCCCTGAAATCCTGCAGGACACATCCGACACGCCAGTGACTCTCAAATACAGCCCAGCAGTACGGACAAGGAATCAAGGAATTACATTTCATATTTTCAGCTTTAATCAGCGTTTAAGGGAAGGTGTATTTTTTGGATAATTTGTTTTTTACCATTTTTGTCATGCATAATGAAAAATTTAAGATTAGTATGCCGTTTTAAACCAGAGTTAATAGAGGCATTACAAAAAACTATGATAGTATCTCAATGATACTAAAATAACAGTTTAACACATTAAAAATGAAAATGGTTGATGTGAAGCAGCTAATCTCATGATCAACCCTGATACCGTCGCATCTGCTCCAAACGCTTTCCAGTAAACACTAAATAAACATACAGACAACAACGCTTTTGCATGTGTGTGTGAGTGTGTAGCGTGTAGATTTAACCCTCTCTGCCAAACATGTGCTCCAGATACACTCGTAGCCGAGGGGCCAATCCAACCAATCAGATTAAATCGCAGAATTAGGTCACTGGAAGTGGTGTGTGTGTGTGTGTGTGTGTGTGTGTGTGAGAGAGAGAGAGTGTGTGTGTACATATGCAAATGATCACTTAATCTCACACACACACAGAGAGATATATATGGAAGCTTGATTCCACCACAGAATAAAAAAAATAACACGTAGTTGCAAATTTAGATCTCACGATTCTGAGAAAAAAAGTCATAATTGAAATATAAACTTGCAATTCTGAATCTTTTTCTCAATTTATATCAATATAAATTCATAAAAGTTTTTATCTCACAACTACGACTTTTTTTGAAACTGAGTTTTTATCTCACAATTACGACTTTTTTGTAACTGCAAGTTTTTAATCTCACAATTACGACTTTTTTGTAACTGCGAGTTTTTAATCTCACAATTACGACTTTTTTTAACAGTTTTTATCTCACAATTACGACTTTTTTAACAGTTTTTATCTCACAATTACGATTTATTTTGAAACTGAGTTTTTATCTCACAATTACAACTTTTTTGTAACTGCGAGTTTTTAATCTCACAATTACGACTTTTTTAAAACAGTTTTTATCTCACAATTACGACTTTTTTTGAAACTGAGTTTTTAATCTCGCAATTCCGACTTTTTTTTAAACAGTTTTTATCTCACAATTACGACTTTTTTTGAAACTGAGTTTTTAATCTCGCAATTCCGACTTTTTTTAAACAGTTTTTATCTCACAGTTACGACTTTTTTTGAAACAGTTTTTAATCTCGCAATTACGACTTTTTTTAAACAGTTTTTATCTCACAATTACGACTTTTTTTGAAACTGAGTTTTTAATCTCACAATTACGACTTTTTGTAACTGCGAGTTTTTAATCTCACAATTACGACTTTTTTTGAAACTGAGTTTTTAATCTCACAATTACGACTTTTTTTAAACAGTTTTTATCTCACAGTTACGACTTTTTTGAAACAGTTTTTAATCTCGCAATTACGACTTTTTTTAAACAGTTTTTATCTCACAATTACGACTTTTTTTGAAACTGAGTTTTTAATCTCGTAATTACGACTTTTTTTGAAACTGAGTTTTTAATCTCGCAATTCCGACTTTTTTTGAAACGGAGTTTTTATCTCACAGTTACGACTTTTTTTGAAACAGTTTTTAATCTCGCAATTACGACTTTTTTTGAAACTGAGTTTTTAATCTCGCAATTACGACTTTTTTTGAAACTGAGTTTTTAATCTCACAATTACGACTTTTTTTGAAACTGAGTTTTTAATCTCACAATTACGACTTTTTTTAAACAGTTTTTATCTCACAGTTACGACTTTTTTGAAACAGTTTTTAATCTCGCAATTACGACTTTTTTTAAACAGTTTTTATCTCACAATTACGACTTTTTTTGAAACTGAGGTTTTTAATCTCGTAATTACGATTTTTTTTGAAACTGAGTTTTTAATCTCGCAATTACGACTTTTTTTGAAACTGAGTTTTTAATCTCACAATTACGACTTTTTGTAACTGCGAGTTTTTAATCTCACAATTACGACTTTTTTTTAAACAGTTTTTATCTCACAGTTACGACTTTTTTGAAACAGTTTTTATCTCACAGTTACGACTTTTTTTGAAACAGTTTTTATCTCACAGTTACGACTTTTTTGAAACAGTTTTTATCTCACAGTTACGACTTTTTTTGAAACAGTTTTTAATCTCGCAATTACGACTTTTTTTGAAACTGAGTTTTTAATCTCACAATTACAACTTTTTTTAAACAGTTTTTATCTCACAATTACGACTTTTTTTTAACAGTTTTTATCTCACAATTACGACTTTTTTTGAAACTGAGTTTTTAATCTCGCAATTACGACTTTTTTTGAAACTGAGTTTTTAATCTCACAATTACAACTTTTTTTTAAACAGTTTTTATCTCACAGTTACGACTTTTTTGAAACAGTTTTTATCTCACAGTTACGACTTTTTTTGAAACAGTTTTTAATCTCGCAATTACGACTTTTTTTGAAACTGAGTTTTTAATCTCACAATTACAACTTTTTTTAAACAGTTTTTATCTCACAATTACGACTTTTTTTTAACAGTTTTTATCTCACAATTACGACTTTTTTTGAAACTGAGTTTTTAATCTCACAATTACGACTTTTTTTTAAACAGTTTTTATCTCACAGTTACGACTTTTTTTTAAACAGTTTTTATCTCACAGTTACGACTTTTTTGAAAGTTTTTATCTCACAGTTACGACTTTTTTTGAAACAGTTTTTAATCTCGCAATTACGACTTTTTTTGAAACTGAGTTTTTAATCTCACAATTACAACTTTTTTTAAACAGTTTTTATCTCACAATTACGACTTTTTTTTAACAGTTTTTATCTCACAATTACGACTTTTTTTGAAACTGAGTTTTTAATCTCGCAATTACGACTTTTTTTGAAACTGAGTTTTTAATCTCACAATTACAACTTTTTTTAAACAGTTTTTATCTCACAATTACGACTTTTTTTTAACAGTTTTTATCTCACAATTACAACTTTTTTTGAAACTGAGTTTTTAATCTCGCAATTACGACTTTTTTTGAAACTGAGTTTTTAATCTCACAATTACAACTTTTTTTAAACAGTTTTTATCTCACAATTACGACTTTTTTTGAAACTGAGTTTTTAATCTCGCAATTACAACTTTTTTTAAACAGTTTTTATCTCACAATTACGACTTTTTTTGAAACTGAGTTTTTAATCTCACAATTACGACTTTATATCTCACATTTCCAACTTTTTCTAGCAATTGCAAATTTTTATCTCATAATTCTGACATTTTTCAATTGTGTGTTTATATCTTGTAATTCTGACTTTTTTCTCAGAACTGAGAGATATAAACTCCCAATTTTGATTTATAAATTCAGAATTGCAAGATAAAAAGTTATTTATTTTTTTTATTCTGTGGCAGAAACAAGCTTCCACAGATGTGCACATGCTTCAACACAATATCCAGATTCTCTAAAACATTCATTCTCACCTTGACACCATATTTCACCTTCCCGGCGTAGTGGCGGATGATGAACGCCGGCTCCATGACGGCAGGAAACTCGATGTAGCCGCTTCCCTCGTGTTGACGCTTAAACTTGTCCAGCAGAGTTTGATTAGACGCCTGCGGAAAACTACAAACCAACAACAAGACAAATGTAAAGCTTACCATTCAAAACAGACATTATTAGAAAGGTTTGAAACTTAGACCAGTTCTAAATATTTGATCACAATTTTACAAAAGTTTATAATAATAATAATAATAATAATAATGTAACAATATAAAAATGATATAGCTAATTTAAAAATGGGTAGTACTTAACATTGTTAACATTAGCTAATGCATTAACTATCAATGAGCAATATATTTCACAGCATTTATTAATCTTTGTTAATGTTAAACCTTCATGTAAGTTCATTAACAGATACAACTTTTGATCTTAAAAATGTATTAGTAAATGCGGAAATTAACATTAAGACTAATAAATGCTGTAATAGAATAAACATATTAAATAAAGTGTGATAAAATCCAACAGAATTGGCTTCCAGCTTAATATTTTTTACTAAACATTTCTGTGAAATCTAAAACAAGGATACATGAATAATATATGATAACCGCATAACTGCAATGTGACTTCCTGAAACCGAAACCCATAACAGACCAGAATGAAACAGTCAAATATCATGTGCTTTCTGTGATGTGGTTGAGACGCACTTGCACTCTTCGTCCAGCAGGTGGAGCAGCGCCGTGGGTTTCTTACTGATGAGGTTGATGCAGGCTGTGTTGTCGATATAGTCGATCATGTGCCAGCTGATGCCCTCCGACCGATACTCCTCCTGAGAGAGCCAAAACATCACAGACACCATCAACACAAGAATAATTTTCTTTAACAAAAAAAGTATCAAAAAGCTCCATGGATTCACATAATATTATGCTTTATGAAGTACGTTTCATAAAGCATATTATGTGAATCCATAAATATCAGAGTTTAAACGTAATAAATTAAACTAAATACTTAAATGAGGAAGTGAATCGATGTTTAACCTTTTGCTTTATGCCACAAAAAACAAACCAAAATCAACCCTTAATCACAAAGATCTAAACACACCGAGTCCTTCAGGTTTGCTTGTGTTATCAAACTCCAGTGTTTAATGAAGTGTATTAATAATGACTTTCTGAAGAACATGTGAGCGATGTTTGCCTGAGCAAAACAAACGAGTTACGCCTCAGCAAACATCACTAATGATCTCAATAACACCTTCAAACGCG
This sequence comes from Megalobrama amblycephala, assembly GCF_018812025.1. Lineage (NCBI taxonomy): Eukaryota > Metazoa > Chordata > Actinopteri > Cypriniformes > Xenocyprididae > Megalobrama > Megalobrama amblycephala. The sequence continues at coordinate 32,504,760 of NC_063058.1, forward strand.
AGTTTTACCTGCTCTAGTTTGAAGATGTGCTGGTTGAAGTAATGCTGCAGCGTCTCGTTGGCAAAGTTGATGCAGAACTGCTCGAAGCTGTTGTTCTCGTAGTCCTCAAAGCCAAAGATGTCCAGCACCCCGATGGACAGGATCTGAAACACGGACACATTTCACATCAACATCAGTGATTAGGGTTAGAAATATCTCAGCACGAGAACGGAGGACACGAAACTAGCGTGAGCACGCGAGTTCACCACATTGTGACTTTCAGGACGGCTTATGAAAGTCTGTCTAGAAACTGCCGCCAAAATGGGAGAAAATACGTATCCGAAGATTATTGTGTACTTGTGTGAACAAATAAACACACACAAGGTCAGGAAACACTCTCCGAGCAGCTGATGTGTGTGTTTGTACCTTGGCCGAATCCTCCAGGTCTTTGTTGTAGAGCAGCGCGTGATTGGTGCGGAAGACGATCCAGTCGAACAGAGCTCCGTACAGAGACTTCGCCATCGAGTCCCTCACCGTCCCCGCCTGCACAGAGACACGAGTGTCATGTGTGAGTCCATGTGAAGAACATGTGAGTGATGTTTGTGCATGTAAAACCTACAAAACCATCTACAGAGTCCAGTGTGAACAACAGCAGCGTTTACTTTCAGAGCTGACCCAAAGTTTAATGAAAAATAAAGATCGAAAAGGGCAATAAAATCAGTGGAGATACATATATTTATGTGTGTGTGTGTGTGTGTGTGTGTGTGTGTGTGTGTGTGTGTGTGAGAGAGAGAGACAGAGAGAGAGAGAGAGAGAGAGAGACACACACACACACACAATTGCAATATTATGTATATATTTAAATCTCTCTGTGTCTCTTGGAGTCTCCCTGAATATCCCTGTGTCTCCCTGAATCTCCCTGTGTCTCTTGGAGTCTCCCTGAATCTCTGTGTCTCTCTGAATCTCCCTGTGTCTCTCTGAATCTCTGTGTCTCTCTGAATCCCTGTGTCTCTCTGAATCTCTGTGTCTCTCTGAATCTCCCTGTGTCTCTCTGAATCTCTGTGTCTCTCTGAATCTCCCTGTGTCTCTCTGAATCTCTGTGTCTCTCTGAATCTCCCTGTGTCTCTCTGAATCTCTGTGTCTCTCTGAATCTCTGTGTCTCTCTGAATCTCCCTGTGTCTCTCTGAATCTCTGTGTCTCTCTGAATCTCCCTGTGTCTCTCTGAATCTCTGTGTCTCTCTGAATCTCTGTGTCTCTCTGAATCTCCCTGTGTCTCTCTGAATCTCTGTGTCTCTCTGAATCTCTGTGTCTCTCTGAATCTCCCTGTGTCTCCCTGAATCTCTGTGTCTCTCTGAATCTCCCTGTGTCTCTCTGAATCTCTGTGTCTCTCTGAATCTCTGTGTCTCTCTGAATCTCCCTGTGTCTCTCTGAATCTCTGTGTCTCTCTGAATCCCTGTGTCTCTCTGAATCTCCCTGAATATCCCTATGTCTCCCTGAATCTCCCTGTGTCTCTTGGAGTCTCCCTGAATCTCTGTGTCTCTCTGAATCTCCCTGTGTCTCTCTGAATCTCTGTGTCTCTCTGAATCCCTGTGTCTCTCTGAATCTCCCTGAATATCCCTGTGTCTCCCTGAATCTCCCTGTGTCTCTTGGAGTCTCCCTGAATCTCTGTGTCTCCCTGAATCTCTGTGTCTCTCTGAATCTTCCTGAATCTCTGTGTCTCTCTGAATCTCTCTGTGTCTCTTGGAGTCTCCTTGAATATCCCTGTGTCTCCCTGAATCTCCCTGTGTCTCTTGGAGTCTCCCTGTGTCTCTCTGAATCTCCCTGAATCTCTGTGTCTCTCTGAATCTCCCTGTGTCTCTTGGAGTCTCCCTGAATCTCCCTGTGTCTCTCTGAATCTCTGTGTCTCTTGGAGTCTCCCTGAATCTCCCTGTGTCTCTCTGAATCTCCCTGTGTCTCTTGGTGTCTCCCTGAATCTCCCTGTGTCTCTCGGAATCTCCCTGTGTCTCTTGGAGTCTCCCTGTTTCTCTCTGAATCTCCCTGAATCTCTGTGTCTCTCTGAATCTCCCTGAATCTCCCTGTGTCTCTCTGAATCTCTGTGTCTCTTGGAGTCTCCCTGAATCTCTCTGTGTCTCTTGGAGTCTCCCTGAGTCTCCCTGAATCTCTCAGTGTCTATCTTGGAGTGTCTCGGAGTCACACTGTGTCCCTTTGTGTCTCTCCGAGTCTCCCTGAGTCTCTCTGAGTATATCTCTGTGACTCTTTGTGTCTCTCTCTATCTCTGAGTCTCCCTGAGTCTCTCTGTCTCTCTCGAAATCTCTCTCTGTGTCTCTCAGAGTCTCACTCTGAGTCTCTCTGAGTATCCTGGAGCCTCCCAGAGTCTATCTGAGTCTCTTTGTGTCTCTCTGTGACTCTGAGTCTCTCTAAGTCTCTTTGAGTCTCTCTGAATCTCCCTGTGTCTCTCTCTGAATCTCCCTGTGTCTCTCTGAGTCTCTTGGAGCTGACTCTTGGAGTCTCTCTGATTTAACAGATTTAAACATCCAGCGGCGCACAAATCTCCTTCAGCATGTGTGAAGCCCATAAAGCTGCAGGCGCTGCCAAGAACGCTGCTTATTGAACCTGCACGAGCCAAAACATATAAAACACTCTCCCCGCTTAACGCTGATGAAAGGTGCTATGACGTCCTGTAAGAAAAGCTAAATGAGAAACTTGCCGTGTGTCGCTGGGCCTGCTGGGATAGAGCGAAGCTGATTGGCTGTTGAAGGACTCAAGGACGTTCAAGCCAGAAGTTTATGGATTCAAACTGTCTTCATAATATAACTCAACCTCATGTTCAGTGTTGCAGAAGAAACTGCTGCATTATTGATTTGTCTTTTTATTTTTAGCCAAATTCCGGAGGAGGGACGAAACATTATATAAAACACCCCCTGCATGATTCATTATTCACAACACTTTAACATTTAAAGGTTGAGAGACGTTTTGATCACAAACTCAGAAACTGTGGAGGAGAACTGGAATATCACTTATTGCATATAACGACAGGACAGACGGAAAGATCTCATGTGTTTCTGGGTGGGAGATGACAAAAGAAACGCACAATATTACAGGAAGGTTTCCAGATGAACCACAGAGTTTATACGTTATTATAAACACACACACAGAGTGTAAGGAGGAAACGCTTTTGACGTCAGGAGTAAAATAAGACCACAAGAGAAAGTGAGATTAGATGAAGAGATAGGTGAGACGAGTCTGTGCACACATGTAAAGCATGAAGAGATTCGTCCACGGCACACGAAACCAGAGTAATAAACTAATGTGAGAGTCTGAGATTCATACAGAGACACAAAGTAAATGTTAATGCAAATGTTAATGTCTTTTATGCAAAAATAATCATGTGGATGTTTTAAATTGGCCTGTGACTGATAAAAAAAAAAAAAAAAAAAATTATAGAAAGTAAAGTAAATAAATAAACAAATAAAATAAAATAAAAAATATATATATATTTTAATAAAATAATAAAAATAAAGCATTGGATGACCCTCAACAGATGAAGTTTATCAACACAAAGGGCATTTAAAATAAATTAAAATAAATATATGAATAAATATAAAATAAATAAAATAAAACAAAATAAAAAAATAAAATAAAATAAAACAAAATAAAATAAAATATATTTAAAAAAAATAATAAAAATAAAGCATTAGATGACCTTCAACAGACACAATTTATCAACACACGGCAGTTTAAATAAAATAAAAAATATGAATAAAAAAATAAAATAAAATATATTTCATAATAAATAAAATATATTTAAAAAAAATAATAAAAATAAAGCACTAGATGACCCTCAACAGACGAAGTTTATCAACACACATGGCAGTGAAAATAAAATAATAAAATAAAATACAAATATAAATAAATAAATAAAAAATGAAAATAAATAATTGTTTAAAAAAAAGTTGTATAATGTTTTTAAATATTTTGTATATTTATGTTTTCTGTAGTCTAAAAACAAAAAGTAATAAATAAGTAAATAAATAAATATATTATTTAATTAATGAATTTTATATAGCTTATTTATTTATCTTGTTTATATACATATTTATATATTGTCATATATTTATATACACTTTTTATACAGAAGTGCATGATGAATTCATAATGTGAAAGCACAAGTAAAGGTTAAAGCCGGGTCTGGTTGAGTTTGTCCTGGAAAGGTGGAAAATGAGTTTCTTGTGTGGGTGGAAGAGATAATGATGCATAATGACACTGTGAGAAGATGAACGAGGATTCGAGAAGAAACAGCTCACAGGAAAAACAGACCACAAACCCCCCAAAACCACCAAACTTGGGTGTGTGAGGTTTATAACGTCAGTCTCGAGGGTTTATATTCTCACCTCTGCTAGTTTGTACGGCACAATCAGTCTCTCTCCCACCGTCACAGTCTTTCGTGTCGTCAGAGCCTCGAAAAGCATCTCCTCCTTCACCTGGGCATCAAAACAAACCATGAGAACTGCACACATCTATTACTAATTCAGACGCTTATGCACAGTTTTGCAGCTACAGCTACTCAAAAACCGTTTTACTCTGCAAATCAATCTGTGTTTGGACAGCATGTGAATAAAATGTTGGGATGTACAGCATAAACACTGGGAAATTTCATGAAAAACAGACACGTTTGCCTTCCTTAGCGTGCAAGTGTTTCCTTATTAAACCCTCGAATTCATATAAACGTCCATTTTATGCTATTAAATCACAGACTCGTGTGTTTTAGTGCTTTGTGTGTGTGTATTAGTGTTCTCTGTGGTGGGCAAAACCCTTTCCATCAATATTAGTATTATAAAAGACTAAAACACTGTAAAAAGAAAATACAAACGAGGAAACTAAAGCTCATAAAGTAGAAAAACCTTGTCAATAAACTCAACTTCAGGAAAAGGCTCGTGCAGCCAAAGTAAATCAAAGCTGTTATCGTGAAATGTGTTCAAACAGTAAGATGTTGGACGACCATCAACACACGGAGTTCATCAACACACAGCAGTTTAAAATAAAATAAAATAAAATAATAAAAAAATAAAATAACAAAAAAATATATTTAAAAAAATAATAAAAAATAAAGTGTTGGAAACTCAGCAGACAAAGTTTATCAACACATAGCAGCTTAAATAAAATAAAATAATAAAAAAATAAAATAAAATAAAAAAAATGAAATGAAATGAAACACTTAAATGAAAAAGAAAAATGTTGACTTGGCAAAAACATAAAATTAATAAGTTTAAGTTGAAGTAAATGACAAACTAAAACTAAAACTAAAAAAAATAAATAAATAAATAAATATTTTAAATAAATATTTTTAAAAAATAATAATAAATGAGGTGTTTGGTGACCCTCAACAGACGAAGTTCATCAATACATGACAGTTTAATAAAGTAAAATAAAATAAAATAAAAATAAAAATATTACATGAAAAACTTAAATGAAAAATAGAAATGTTGCTTTGGCATGAGGCAGTTTTATTATAATAAAAAAAGAAAATATTAGATAAAAAAGAAAAATGAATGTTGCCATAGCAACTAACTGAAATAAATATTTTAAGTTGAAATACTAAAATTACTAAAACTAAAACTGAAAAAAAAATCTATGAAAAATGAATTAAAGCTATTTTTTTTTTTATAATAAAACTGACATAAGCCCATAACAAAATTACAAACTTAAAAATAAAAACTGAAAATATAAAAATAAAAGCTAATTTAAAATATTTATAAACACTAATAGTACAAACCCGATTCCAAAAAAGTTGGGACACTGTACAAATTGTGAATAAAAAAGGAATGCAATAATTTACAAATCTCATAAAGTTATATTTTATTCACAATAGAATATAGATAACATATCAAATGTTGAAAGTGAGACATTTTGAAATGTCATGCCAAATATTGGCTCATTTTGGATTTCATGAGAGCTACACATTCCAAAAAAGTTGGGACAGGTAGCAATAAGAGGCCGGAAAAGTTAAATGTACATATAAGGAACAGCTGGAGGACCAATTTGCAACTTATTAGGTCAATCGGCAACATGATTGGGTATAAAAAGAGCCTCTCAGAGTGGCAGTATCATGGGTGGCATGGGCAGCTTACACATCTGGAAAGGCACCATCAATGCTGAAAGGTACATCCAAGTTCTAGAACAACATATGCTCCCATCCAGATGTCATCTCTTTCAGGGAAGACCTTGCATTTTCCAACATGACAATGCCAGACCACATACTGCATCAATTACAACATCATGGCTGCGTAGAAGAAGGATCCGGGTACTGAAATGGCCAGCCTGCAGTCCAGATCTTTCACCCATAGAAAACATTTGAGCATCATAAAGAGGAAGATGCGACAAAGAAGACCTAAGACAGTTGAGCAACTAGAAGCCTGTATTAGACAAGAATGGGACAACATTCCTATTCCTAAACTTGAGCAACTTGTCTCCTCAGTCCCCAGACGTTTGCAGACTGTTATAAAAAGAAGAGGGGATGCCACACAGTGGTAAACATGGCCTTGTCCCAACTTTTTTGAGATGTGTTGATGCCATGAAATTTAAAATCAACTTATTTTTCTCTTAAAATGATACATTTTCTCACTTTAAACATTTGATATGTCATCTATGTTGTATTCTGAATAAAATATTGAAATTTGAAACTTCCACATTGTGTTTTTATTCACAATTTGTACCGTGTCCCAACTTTTTTGGAATCGGGTTAGTATATAAATAATCCTAAAATATGACGCTTATATATAGTAAAGTGATGCATTGTAATAAACAATGAAGCAGGAGGAAACTGATCAGAGTGTCATAAAACATCAAATAATGATTTATCCTTGATGAAAGACCAATGAGATTTCACTGTGGGCGGAGCTACAACAACAACAACAGAAACCACATGACCAGCAGGATCATGTCGTACACTTCGCAGGCGGATAACTCGTCATGAGTGGTTCGTACGGACTGACCTCCAGGAGTTCGGAGACGATAGGAAGCACCTCCGGGTTGCAGATGTCGATGGAGTCGTCCCGGTACGTCTTCTTCTTGTACCGGATATTCCCCAGGTGAAGGATCGCAGACAGTAAAGAGAAGATTCTGCGGAGACCAACACATCTCTGAATGAGTCAAACGTCACAGTAAAGACGGCAGAAACTCACAACAGCATGTGATCCCAAACCAGCCAATCCGACGCCAGCAGAGCTGAATGCACAGAATGATTGACAGGCAGAGTTAAACTCACTGTTTTCTGGTGGCCGGGAGGAATCCCACCATCTCCATGGCCAGCTGGAGCCGCTCGAAGTCATGCTTCAGATCCTCTCCTTCCACCGTGAAACAGTCCTGCGCCAAACAACAATCTGAGCCGTTAATGACAGATACTACACTAAAACTGAGGCTTGACATTAAATAATTATCAGACACACTGAGCAGTTCAATTAAGAGGAAAACCGCAGCTCTGTGAGGAGGGTCTGAAACACAAGTATGCAGAGGAAGTGAGGCGGTGAGAGAGACAGGACTTCCTGTTGACCCCAATAACAGCCCTGAGCGAGCTACACGTCTCTGGATCATTACAAATCGTGTCTGTCTCAGATGAGCGTTTTGTGTTGGCGGATTGTTTTAAGACGCGGATCTCAGGATTTCGGAGGCGTTTTCTCACGATCAATCTGTGACAGTCAAACCAGCTCCTCAAATTAGGTGTTGATCCGGATTAAACCAGTTTAAAGAGCCGAAGAGGAGCACGAATGACTGCTTTTGACACTGATGATGTAGAAAACTAATTAAAAGCAAGAAAAACTGAAAAATCAGCAAGGTTTCTCTGGTGAAAAACACTTCTACAGGACAAAACTACTATTAAAAAAAAGTAAATAAATAAATAACATAAAACAGAAAAATAGAATAAAAACTAAAAATTAAATAAAGTAAAATAAAATGAAAATGAAAAATAAAATACAATAAATTAAACTGAAATAAAATAAATAAACAAAAAAATAAAAAGAAAATGAAGAAAAAGAAAAACTAATATAAAATAGTAAAAAAAATAAAATGAAAAATAATAATAGTAAAAAAATAAAACTAAGAAAAGAAATAATAAAATAAATAAAATCCAATAAAATAAAGTAATAAATAAATAAATAAATAAAATCCAATAAAAAATAAACTAAAAAAAAAAAATATATATATATATATATATATATATATATATATATATATATAAATATATATATATATATATATATATATATATATATATAAATTAAAAGAAAAAAAGAAAAAAATATAAAAAGAAAACATAATATAAAATAGTAAAATAAAGATAAAAATAAATTAAAACTAATATAAATCATAAATAAAACAAAAATAAAATAAAGTAAAAAGTTAAAAAAAAATAAAAGAAAAAATAAATTAAGCAGCAAATTAAACTTTTAAGGTTTTTGTTAAAATCTGTGCAGACAAATATCAATTCAAACAAATAAATATATGAAACACTACGAGGACAAATAAATAAATCTTAAATATTACCAACCTGACTGCTTACAATGGAGTAAAACTGCACACATTGAAGCAACACAGACACACAAAACCCACAAACACTTACCCACAAACAAAATAAATAAATAAAAAAATCCATCAAGCTATTGATGAAAAATAAAAACGAAAATAAAAAACTAAATTAGAAAAAAAAAATAGTGAAATAAAATAAAAAATAGACAAAATAACAAATAAATAAAAACAATTAAATAAAATAAAAAATAAAGTAGTGAAAAAAATTAAATAAAGTAAAATAAAAAACAATAAGATAAAATAAATAAATAAAATTAAATAGAATTAAAATAAAAAAAGCAAGCAAGCAGCAAATTAAATAAAGATTTGTGTTGAAATCCAGACACTGTGTGTCTCAGTACAAGATCCATGAGTAAACGAGGCGTCTCAAAGCGACTGTCCTCCATTAAACGCTTTATTAAATGCTGCTAATCAGGTTTGGTCGTTTACCAGAACACAGAGAGACACCGACACAAATAAAACAAATGAAGATGTGAAGAAACACACACACACACACACACACACACACACACACACACACACACACACACACACACACTCGGTACTGACCAGCTCCGTCTCATAGTAATTCCCCCAGTGCTGTCTGTGGACTGTCTTTGTTATCTGGAAGGCAGACAGACGGTTAGGAGCGGCAGACAGGGTCATCTGTCACACACACACACACACACACACACACACACATGCATGAATGTTAGACACACAATCAATGAAACATGCAGTTACTGGACCCGGGTGTAAACACTCTCACTCCAAAAGAGATTTGATTACAACACTTTATTAAACTGAATCTGCTCATGATCTGATCAATAGATTAAATATCAAAGTGTCTTTATTGTAAAGAAAGATGCATGAAATAGTTTGAAATGCTAAAATAACTGAAAGAAAATATTAGTTTTATTTTCTAACAGTATTGTGTGACTGTTAAACATTGAAGGAAAATAAATCAGTCAATGATTTTGAATTTTGAGTAAATATATTTTAATAATAATAAGCGTAACTATTGTTTTTTATCATTAAATATGATAATTTATTTGTAAAAAAAAAATTGTAAATATGTCAACAGTCTTTCTGAATTTGGATTAATATATATAAATAATAATAGTAATACTACTAACTACTACTAATTTTAAAATAAGTATAACATTTTGTTATCATTAAATTGTATTATTTTTCAGCAAATCTGTCCATATTTTTTCTGATTTTTGAGTAAATATATTAAAAATATATTATTAATAATAACAATTTTAAAATAAGTAAAAATATTTTGAGTAAATATATTGAAAAATAATAATAGTACTTTTTAATGTTTATTATATTGTATCTTTTTTTTTCTGATTTTTGAGTAAATATATTAAAATAATATTACTAATAAAAATCATTTTAAAATAAGTAGAAAATATTTGAGTAGATATATTTAAATAATAATAGTAGTTCTAAAAAAACGCTAATTATTGTAAACATTGTATTATATTTTTTAAGCAAATCTGTGAATATTTTGTTCTGAATTTTGAGTAAATACATTATAAAAATAATAATTTTAAAGTAAGTGCAAAATATTTAGTATATATTATTTGTTATTACATTTTATTATATCTTTTAGCAAATCTGTCAATATTTTTTTATTATTTTTTTAAATATATTGATATAATAATAATAAAACATTTAAAATAAGTGTAAATATATTGATTATAATATTATAATGAAATAATAAGAGTAATTGTAAAAAAAAGTGCAATTTTTTAATATATTATTTATTATTATTTTGTATTAAATTGTATTTATTACTTATATTTTAATAAATATATTATTAAAATATATAAGTATATAAGTATTAAATTGTATTTATTACTTAGTTTAGTAAATATACTAAAATAATAATAATAATAACAACAAAATTAAAACTATTTTAAAATAAGTGTAAAATATTTTGAGTAAATATATTGATTATTATATTATAATGAAATAATAAAAATTGTAAAAAAGTGAAATTTTTTAATATATTATTTGTTATTAATTTGTATTTAATTTGATTTTTTACTTATATTTTTCTGAATTTTGAGTAAATATATTTAAATAATAATAATAATACAACAATTTTAAAATAAGTGTAAAATATTTTGAGTAAATATATTGATTATTATATTATAATAAAATTGTAAAAAAAAGTACTTTTTAGTAGATTTTTTTACTTATATTTTTCTGAATTTTGATTAAATATACTGAAATAAATAATAATAATAATAATAATAATACAATTTTAAAATAAGTATAAAATATTTAGAGTAAATATATTGATGAAATGATTATAAAATAATTATAATACATTTTTAAATCATTGTAATAATTGTAAAATAATTTAAAATAGTAACATATTTTGTGTACATATTATTTATCATTAAACTGTATAATATGTTTCATCACTATATCAACTTTCTAGAAATGTTGCTCGAACACTAAATTAATTTTCATTCCGAGTTTGATGCATCTTTACACCTCTAGTAAAGACACTTGAGATGAAACACACACACACACACACACACACACCCTTCAGATTTCCTTCTAGAAACATTTATGCCGAATATTACACACATATTCCTCACATCCTCGGCACAAAGCTGGCACAATCATTCAGATGTGTGTGTGTGTGTGTGTGTGTGTGTGTGTGTGTGTGTGTCAATAGACTGGAGTCATAAATGTGCTTCTGCACGCGACCAGCTCTGCTACGGATGCTGACGACTGTCACCATGGCAACAGCGGCACCCGGCAACAGCCTCAGCATCATCCAGCTCTTTGTGTTGCCGGGGATTATGGGGCATGTTCTGCAGAAAACGAGCTCAGAGGCCGATTCTCTTCCTGTGGCAGCGAACAAAGACATACGCGTCTGATACGATGTCATATTTCAGTCGTGAATCCGCTGTACCTGGTTCAGGTAATGATACTCCTCCGGCTGGAGAAGATGGAATGATTTTCTCTCTTCTTCACTCGCTCCAGCCAGCAGGTAATAAAACACGTGATAGTTCCTGTGAGACGACAGGAATTACATGAATATGCTTTAAATCATCTCAACACACCAATCATAAATGCGTCATGTGACGTGACGTGCCTCTCATTGTGCTCCTGATAAACCAGCCGGGATTTTTCCAGAAGATATTTCTCCACATACGCTCTGAAATCAACCGTGGAAACAATTATTGTAGAAGTTAGTTAAAGTGACTTCACACAGAAACAACATGAATGATAAAAGTGCAGCACATATTTGGGTTTCTGCCTATGTAGAGCACTTCAGATCAGTCACTAATGAGGGCGCATGTCCTTCACAGGTAGTGCCCTATTTAGACACCAGTTCACTAGGTCTGAGCAGAAAAAAGCATCTCTTGCTCTCATTAATAATTAAATAATATTTTAGATGTATTAAAAAATCTAAATATCCTTAAAATGATTTTAAAAATATTTAAAATGTAGTTTAAAAATATTTATGAAATATTTAAAAAGAATTACATATTTAAAAGAATTTAAAATAATATTTAAAAAAATATATTTAGAAATATAATTAAATATAATACAATAAAAAAGTTTTTTTTAAATAGTTTTAAATTGTTTAAAATATAAATATTAAAAATAACTGCATATTCAAATTTTTAAAATCATTTAAAAACATTAAATAATATTTTTTAAAAATAATACAAATGAATAGAAATATTTAAATTAAAAAACATTCAAATATTGTTAAAAATGTAAATATTTAAAAAAATAAAAAAAACACTTAATTATATTAAAATAATATTTCTAATGAAAATTATTTTAAAATAACATTCTGAGTAAATATAGTGAAATAATAATAGTAATTAAAAAAATAGATAAATATTTTGTATATATTTGTTATTATAGTGTATTATATTTTACAAATCTGTTCATATTTTTAATGAAAATACATTAAAATAAAAACAATAATAATAATAAAGTGCAAAATATTTATATATATATAATATATTTATTACATTTTATTATTTTTCTGAATTTTTAAATATATTGATATATAATAATAATAATAATAATATTTAAAAATATTCAAATATTATTTAAATATTTAAATACTTCACTTAAAGTGATATTTAAAATACAGTTAAAAATTATTAGTTTAAAATTAGTTTTAAATAGTTATATAATAGAAATATATATTCAAAAATAAATACATTCAATAAACTTTATTTAAAAAAAAACTTAAATATTTAAAAAATGAATACATATTTAGAAATATATTTACAATTACTATAAATTATATTTAAATAATATTTAAAAATATATTGAAAAAAAAATTAAAATAGTTTTCATTTTTTAAATATAAATATATATTAAAAATCCATAAATACAATATACATTAAAAATAATCAAATAATTATTAAAACAATTTAAATGCTCAAAAAAGTAAATATATCTGTAAAATCTAATGTGTGTTTGAATGCTTGAAACAGTTTATGTTTGATCAGAGAAGCGTCTCACCCTCTGACGGTCCCGCTCTCCTGATAGTTGACTTGAATGAACTTTCCGAAGCGGCTGGAATTATTATTATGGGCTGTTTTGGCGTTTCCAAAAGCCTGAGAGGAAAAACAAAAGCACATTAAGAAACAAAAACACAACTATAGTGGAGGAAAAGCACGTAGATATTCTGCAGATCAACATCTGGATGATTCACGTCTCATAACTCGAGCAGGACGTGAGGACGGGCCGAGAGACGCTCTCAGTCACGGCCGTGTGTCAGCGCCGCAGACGTCTGACGGACCCTGAGAGACGCTCACCGACACGCTCTCCACGGGCTTCAGTCATGTGACTCAAACTACATCTGATCCAGTTTAACTCAACGCAAGAGAACTGACTGTTATTAATAATAATAACAGCTGGACAACAAGCAGAAGTGTATTTAAACAACTGCATACATTTACTTTTAGATATGGTTTCCAAAGACCTTTTTTCGAAAAACTGCCTTATTTATAACATTGAATTGCACCTCAAAATATCATTAAAAATATGATATTTAAATAATACTTAAAAATACATGTTTATTTAAAACATTTAAAAATATTTAAAATAATTTAGAAAGATTTATTTAAAATATACATTATAATAGCTGAACAACAGTTAAAAGTAATAAATTATTACTGTAAATAATATTGATAATTATTATAATATTAATAAATATTTGTGTATTATTATTGTATCTTTTGATAAAAGTAAAAAAATATGTATAAACTCTGAAATGACTTAGTTTTAATAAATATGCTAATATAAACAGACAAATGCTCCTCAAAAGATGATTTAAAATATTATAAAATAATAATATAAATATTTAAAACACATTTTAAAATATATTTTAAATAAATAAATTTTTTTATTTTATATATTATGTTGATATAAACATATTACTTCACTACATATTCCCCTAAAAATATTTACATTCTCACACTCATTTAAAAAATATTGTATTAAATTATACTTAAAAGTACATATTTAAATGTATTTAGAATATTTAAAATAATTGTAAAATATATTATATTTTATTATTAATATATTATATATATATATATATATATATATATATATATATATATATATATATATATATATATATATATATATATATATATAAATAAAGTGTATTATGGAATCTTTTGATAAAAGTAAAAAAAATATATATTTATAAACTATGATATGACTTGAGTTTAATAAATATGTTAATATAAACAGATAAATGCCCCCTAAAAGATAAATTAAAAATATATAAGCCATTAAAAATATATATATTTTAAATAAATCAACATATTCCCCTCAGAATATTTAAATTCTAGTACTCATTTAAAAATATAATATTTCAATAATATTAAAAAATACATTTTGAAATCCTTTAAAATACTTTCAAGGATTTTAAATAAATAAAGGATTTTGAAATAATTTTAAATACTTTAAAATATGTTTAATTAAAGATACAAATATTTATAAAATATTTAATAAAAATATTTAAAATATACACAATATTAGCTGAACAACAGTAAGCAGTAACAAATAAAAGTGTATTATTGCAGATATAAACATTTAATAAACATTATGTTCATATAAATATGCAAACGTATAGCTTTTAAGCACTAACGTGAAGTAGAGATGAACTGAAATGTGATTGGACACTCTGGACCAAATAAAAACCTCTGGAGGAAATGTCACATTTGGAAGTACTAAAGCTGCCCTCTTTATGACATCACAAGCCCCTCCCCCTGCGGGACGGGCCGCACGCGGGGCAGCGGGTCGATCAGGAGGGGTGAAGCTTTAAATAAACACAGACCGAGTGTGTGACGGGAGGCTTCAGGTTTGATTAATGCTGAGAAACGTGTGAACTTGATGAAGGGATCATAAACAGGCTTGAACTCTCCAGAACCTTCGAGCGCTACGGCTCCGCTGGGAGGTGTTAGGAGATCCGGAGGCGCGCTTAGACCACCCGGACACACCGCACTGAACCGGGCTGCGTTTCAAACCTCACAAACACACTTCACCTTGATGTTTCTGGACAATGATATGCTCTGAAGAGCCTCGAATATACTAATGGCTTAAATTAAAATGATATTAATGATATAAATATTTAAAATATTATATTACAAGTAATTAAATAATAATAATAATAATAATATTTTAGATGTATTTTTAAAATGTTTAAAAATATGAAAAACATGTCAAATATATTTCAACAACAATATTTTAGATGTATTTTTTTTTAAATATTGGAAAAAAATGTAGTTTGAAATATGTATATAATATTTTAAAATATAACTATATTTAATAAAATAAAATATCATTAACATATTTAAAATAATAAATAGATATTTAAACATTTTTTAAATCATTCAAAATATGTATTAAAAATTTCAAAATATCATTAAACATATTGAAAAAATATTTAAAATGTAGTTTGAAAATATTTATGTAATATTTTTTAAATATAACTATACTTAGTAAAATAAAAAAAAATCATTAATATATTTAAAATAATAAATACATTTTTAAACATATTTAAAATAATTAAAAATAAATATGGAAATATTCTAAATATTAAACATTAAAAAAATATTAGAAATGTACTTTAAAAATATGTATTTAATATTTTTTAAATATAACTATATTTAGTAAAATAAAGACATCATTAAACATTTAAAAGAATTAAAAATATATATGGAAATATTCAAAATGTCATTAAACATTAAAAAAAATATTAGAAATGTACTTTAAAAATATTTAAATATTTTAAAATATAACTATATATTAAAAAATATATAATCAAAATATGATTAAAATATTAAAAAAATACATTTTTAAAAAATTTTTAAATAATTAAAAATACATATTAAAATGTAAAAAAATACATTAAGTCATATTTAAAAAATATTTAGAAATATATTTACAATTATTAATTTAATAATATTCAAAATATAATTAAAATATTAAATATTTAAAAAATAAAAACTTAAAATTATGTTATAATTACATTATATATAAATGCATAAATATGATAAATAAAAATTAATTTATATAAAAATATTTTAAAAAAAATAATAAAACAATTTAAATTATATATTAAAAAATAAATATCTATTATTTCAAATATAATTGAGAAGTAATCAGGCTGTAATGATTGTCCTCTTAGGTCGATGAGTTTCATCATGTGATCTGTCACTTTATTCCTCAGTACTGAAGTTCTCTGCGGCAGGACCCCGGGGACGTTTCCACTGTCACTTCCTGTTCACCATCACAAGAGAAGCACAATTTCACACCCTCTCTGCTGGACAGGGAGGATCCTGCTCCCGCGCTGGTTAAACGACAGGACGGATGATGACTGGTTAATTACGCCGTCACGGGTCACGACGTCTCTGTCTTTATTAGCCGCCCACTCTCCTCTTCCCTCTGTACTCGACACAAACTCCTCTGAACGCTCGTCTCACACACCACAGGTTTATTCTGTTTATTCTGTGTGTCCTGAGGCAGTGCGACTCACGATAATCACGTTAGCTGCCTAATTAAACAGCAAGAGCGTAGGACTGAAGATACATGATCCGACCCACGCCTGCAGACACACACACACACACACACACACACACACACACACACACACACACACACACACACACACACACACACACACACACACACACACACACACACACACACACACAATGCTGCTGCAACACCCTCACCGTCCAATCAGCTGCAGGCTAGAGACCACCTTTATACTGACCCGGGGTCAGAACACCATCACAACACTGACCTCAGATCAGCGCAGGGCAGTCATGACCCTCACAGCAATTATAGACATTAAACTAAAAAAGTATATAAAAATAATGTAGAAAAATTATAAAATAACTATTTAAATTAAATAAAATAAAATTAATATAATGGTACATGAAAATGGCTAATGGCTTAAATTGATAAATTATATTTAAATGATATTTAAAATATAAATATTTAAAAATGTATTTAAAATATTATTTTTGTAGTAATTAAATAATAATAATAATAATTTTTATGTATTTTTAAAACATTCAAAGTATTACAAATATTGAACACATATTTAACATGTAGTTTTAAAGTATTTATATAATATTTTTAAATGTATATATATTTATATTGATAAAGTTATAATTTGAAAAATATATTAAAATATTCTAAATATTACATTTTGTCATATTTAAAAAAATATATATTTAGAAATATATTTACAATTATTTAAAAATATTTAAATACTATTTTTGAGGCAGTGTAAAAAACAAATATATGTATGAAAAAATAATGTATAAAATTATAAAATAAATATTTAAATAAAATGAAATTAAACATTTTAAATAATTTAAAAATAAATCAAATAACATTTGTTAAATTGAATGTGCTACATAATTAAATAAAACAAAATAACTAGAAACTGTAATAAAACTTTTATTAAAATAAAATAATAAAATATAAATAAAATAATAAAATAAATAAATAAATAAAAAATAAAATAATAAAATAAAACAAAACCCCTGTCATCCAATCCCATTGGGACCCATTTGTTTAATAAATAAATAATAAAAGAAAATAAAGAAATTAAAGAAATAAAATTATGTACATTTTATATAAAAAAGTCAAATCTAATATTTATTAAATTAAATAATGTATTCAAAAAATAAATTATTAAAATATAAATAAAATAAAATAAAATAAAATAAAACTCCTGTCATCCAGTCCCATTGGGACCCATTTGTTTAATAAATAAATAAATAAATAAATAAATAAATAATAATAATAATAATAATAATAAAAGAAAATAAAGAAATTGAAGAAATAAAATTATGTACATTTTATATAAAAAAGTCAAATCTAATATTTATTAAATTAAATAATGTATTCAATAAATAAATTATTAAAAATTAATGTTTACATTACATTTTACAAACATAAAACAAAATAACTTTTCTTTACAACTATTCTAGCTTTAGTTTTCATAATCTTGTAAAATTAATAACTTTCAGGGAAATCAAAATGTTATTTTCTTTAGAATAATATGCACTTTTTATTCTTCAGCTCATAAAATGAAAGTCAAGTTTATCAAGTTAGTGAAGTGAAATGATCCTGAAGGATAAACCGTGAGAGTAAACGAACCCTCTTGAGATTTAATCCCGGTCTAAACTCTAAATCCCAGTATTAAAGTGTCTCTGAGTGCAGAAGAGCCGCAGTAATCCGTCCAGGGTCTAGTATGTCGTAAACAGAGTTTAAAACAGCCGAAGGTCAAACTAGACGAGGCTTTTATACAGTATGTGATGAGAGGAGCGAGACGGCAGCATCTGGATCAGATCCACTCAGGAAACTGACTGTGCGCTAGCAGGAGTCTCCGACAGACAGACCTGCCGATTCCCAAATGAGCGACGAATAGAAACACTGAGCTGAAATTCAGCAACAGTCAGAGTGTGTGTGTGTGTGTGTGTGTGTGTGTGTGTGTGTGTGTGTGTGTGTGTGTGTGTGTGTGTGTGTGTGTGTGTGTGTGTGCACTGCAGATGTGGTCAAATGATGACGATGACATTCAATCGCAGCAATTTGTCAGATCATTTAAAATTCTGATCTCATTTGCGCTGCTCTGCGGATGAAACGCGATCACACACTCAACACTCCCTCAGGACCAACGATAACGACGAAAACTGAGACAGTCCTGTCAGAGGTGATTATATCACCATATTTCAATCACTTCATCATGTCCTGACCAGATGAACCTAATGTTTCCTAATGTCATTCTGAATAGCTCCGCCCACTGTGAAATCTCATTGGTCCACTGCTCTGAATATTAAGCATCAGATATGTTGGAAAAGGTTTAAACGTTCAGTCGTGTTGTAACTGTGTGTGTTGATGTGAGTAACAAACACTGTCTTTGTGGAGGTTCATGTGAGCGTGAAGCAGAAACACTGTGACTCCACACGACCCGAAGGTCCCGTCAAATAGAGCGACCTGATTCCAGGTGAAGCGCAGCGGGACGACGGCAGCGTGTGTGTGTGTGTGTGTGTGTGTGTGCTGCCAGGGCCTTTACTACTGAAGTGTGCAGTATTGATTGTAACGTGTCACTGTGTGTTCAGCTGCTGACGGACAGACTCAACTCGAACTCAGAGAAGATGAACCGGCTCCAAACCATCATCCATCATTTCTGACACACTTAAACTACCCGTCTGTGGAGGACTTCAGTCACGCAAACACCCCGAAGTACAGATGAGAGGAAGTGACATCATGAAAAACATGAAATGTGTGACTAAAATATTATTTTAAAAAAATAAATAATAAAATAAAAATAATATATTATATATATATATATTAGGGCTGTTCAACGATGATCGTGGTTATCGTGTATAAAATAAGAGTCTGTGTTTACGTAATATATGTGTTCGTTTTGTGTATAATTATTATGTATATATAAATACACACTCATACATGTATATATTTAAGAAAAATAAGCATGTATGTATAAATATATAAATGTATTTATATTTTTATTTATTTAAATTATATAAAAATGTAAATATTTGTATAGAAATATAAGATATTTTTCTTAAATATATACATGTATGTGTGTGTATTTATATATACATAATTATACACAAAACAAACACACATATATTACGTAAACACAGACTCTTATTTTGTACACGATAATCACGATCATCGTTGAACAGTACGGAAGAGGATTAGGGCCAAGCAACAATAAAAAAATAAAACCATCTCGAGATTAAAGTTGTTAAATTTCGAGAAAAAAAACTAACGAATTTGTTCTCGTAATTTAACGACTTTTTTTCTCATAATTTAACGAATTTAAATCTCAACATTTTATTTCGACTTTTTTTCTCGTAATTTAACGAATTTATTCTCAACATTTTATTTCAACTTTTTTCTCGAAATTTAACGAGTTTTTTCTCGTAATTTAACGAATTTATTCTCAACATTTTATTTCGCCTTTATTCTCGAAATTTAACGAGTTTTTTCTCGAAATTTAACAACTTTAATCTCGAGATGGTTTTATTTTTTTATTATTGCTTGGCCCTAATCCTCTTCTGTAGAACAGCCCTAATATAGAAAACAAAAAATAAAAATTAATATTATATTAATATTAATTTAATAATTATATTAATAATTATAAAATATTAAAACATAAAAAGTAATATAATAAAATATTAAAATTACCATGCAATAAAAATATAAGTAATGTAAAATATATGCAAAAAAAATTAAAATAAGGTATAATACATAAAATATAAAATATAAATAATTTTTAAAGTATATATATATATATATATATATATATATATATATATATATATATATATATATATATATAGTCTGTGTTTACGTAATATATGTGTGTTTGTTTTGTGTATAATTATTATGTATATATAAATACACACATATATATATATATATATATATATATATATATATATATATATAAAATGTATGCAAAGCACTAAAATAAACAAACAAAATATTAACAAAATATAAGGAATAATACATAAAATATAAAAAAGTAATAGGTATAATGCATAAGATATAAAAAAAATATAAAAGTTATTTTAAAAAGTAAAAATATATATATAAAAATTTAAAACAAAAATAAAAATGAATACAACTCATAATATTACAATACAAAAAGTACTATAATAAAATATAAAATACTATGCAATAAAAATATAAAAAGTAACAAAAATATAAAGTATAATAATACATAAAATATATGTAAAAATATGTAAAGTAATAAAATAAAAATATGAAAAGTAACCAAAAATAAGGTATAATAAATAAAAATATAAATATAAAAGTAACAACTATAAAAATAAATAAAATATAAAATAATAATATTTTGGAAATTAAATGTGTTGCAAATGTCCTGGCAATAGCATGGCAATAGAGCTCAGACAGGAAGTGCTGTTGACTTCAGCTTCCTGTCGCTGCAGCCGGTGAGACTCAGGACGAAGCTAAAGACAGACAGAAATAAAAGGCCATTGAGTGCCTGAGAGCTCAGTAATAATACTGACTTCTGCTCCGTACAGCATGTGCAGATGGAGAGAGAGAGAGAGATGTGGGTGTGATACAGATAACAGATGTTCTGTAGAAACCCAGAGGGAACCGTGAAGAGGAACGCGTCTTATCTAACACAAGATTACAGTGTTCAGGTTCAGTCAAGTCTCATGTTCTCCACACCATCTGAACAACAACAAAACACAAATATGTGAGAGTGAGTGCGGCAGTTACAGCTGCACGTGTTGCTAATGGGCTCGGATTTGTTCTATGCTGTTTCCTGGGTATTCTGCATGGTTGCTATGCAGTTGTAGGTTGTTCAGAGTGGTTGCTATGTAGTTTCTAGGGTGTTCTGGGTGGTTGCTATGCAGCTGCTATGGCGTTCTGATTGTTTAATGTGTTACTATGCAGTTGCTAGGGAGTACTGGGTGGTTAATGTGTTGCTATGCAGTTGCTAGGGTGTTCTGAGTAGTTGTTATTGCATTGCTATGCAGTTGTAGGATGTACGGGGTGGTTGCTATGGAGTTGCTAAGGTATTCTTAACACCCAGTAACTAGGGTGTTCTGAGTGGTTACTGCATTGCTGTGCAGTTTCTAGGGTGTCTTCAGTGGTTATTCCATTGCTATGCAGTTTCTACGGTGTTCTAGGTGGTTGTTATGGAGTTGCTAAGGTGTTCTGAGGTGTTATTGTGTTGCTGTGAATTTTAAGGGTGTTTGGAGTGGTCACTATGGAGTTGCTAAGGTATTCCGAGTGGTTACTGCACTGCTATGCAGTTTCTAGTGTGTTCTAGGTGGTCGCTATGGAGTTGCTAAGGTGTTCCAAGGTCTTACAGTGTTGCTGTGCAGATTCAAAGGTATTCTGCGTGGTTTCTATGCAGTTGCTAGGCTGTTCTGAGTGGTTATTGCATTGCTATGAAGTTGCTATGGTCTTCCAAGATGTTATTGTGTTGCTATGGAGTTACTAAGGTGTTCCAAGCGGTTATCATGTGGCTATGGAGTTGCTAAGGTGCTCTGAGCAGTTATCGCGTGGCTATGAAGTTGCTAAGGTGTTCTGAGCGGTTATTGTGTTGCTATGGAGTTGCTAAGGTGTTCTGAGTGGTTATTGCGTTGCTATGCAGTTCTTACATTGCTATGTAGTTGCTAAGGTGTTCTGAGCAATTATCGTGTTGCTATGGAGTTGCTAAGGTGTTCTGAGTGGTTATGTTGCTATGCATTTGCTAAGGTGTTCTGAGTGGTTATCGTGTTGCTATGGAGTTGCTAAGGTGTTCTGAGTGGTTATCGTGTTGCTATGGAGTTGCTAAGGTGTTCTGAGTGGTTATTGTGTTGCTATGCAGTTATTACATTGCTATGTAGTTGCTAAGGTGTTCTGAGCAATTATCGTGTTGCTATGGAGTTGCTAAGGTGTTCTGAGTGGTTATGTTGCTATGCATTTGCTAAGGTGTTCTGAGTGGTTATCGTGTTGCTATGGAGTTGCTAAGGTGTTCTGAGTGGTTATCGTGTTGCTATGGAGTTGCTAAGGTGTTCTGAGTGGTTATTGTGTTGCTATGCAGTTATTGCATTGCTATGGAGTTGCTAAGGTGTTCTGAGCGGTTACTGTGTTGCTATGGAGTTGCTAAGGTGTTCTGAGTGGTTATCGCGTTGCTATGGAGTTGCTAAGGTGTTCTGAGTGGTTATTGTGTTGCTATGGAGTTGCTAAGGTGTTCTGAGTGGTTATCGTGTTGCTATGGAGTTGCTAAGGTGTTCTGAGTGGTTATCGCGCTGCTATGGAGTTGCTAAGGTGTTCTGAGTGGTTATTGCGTTGCTATGCAGTTATTGCATTGCTATGTAGTTGCTAAGGTGTTCTGAGCAGTTATTGTGTTGCTATGGAGTTGCTAAGGTGTTCTGAGTGGTTATCGCGTTGCTATGCAGTTATTGCATTGCTATGTAGTTGCTAAGGTGTTCTGAGCAGTTATCGTGTTGCTATGGAGTTGCTAAAGTGTTCTGAGTGGTTATCGTGTTGCTATGTAGTTGCTAAGGTGTTCTGAGTGGTTATTGTGTTGCTATGGAGTTGCTAAGGTGTTCTGAGTGGTTATCGTGTTGCTATGGAGTTGCTAAGGTGTTCTGAGTGGTTATCGCGCTGCTATGGAGTTGCTAAGGTGTTCTGAGTGGTTATTGCGTTGCTATGCAGTTATTGCATTGCTATGTAGTTGCTAAGGTGTTCTGAGCAGTTATTGTGTTGCTATGGAGTTGCTAAGGTGTTCTGAGTGGTTATCGCGTTGCTATGCAGTTATTGCATTGCTATGTAGTTGCTAAGGTGTTCTGAGCGGTTATTGTGTTGCTATGGAGTTGCTAAAGTGTTCTGAGTGGTTATTGTGTTGCTATGTAGTTGCTAAGGTGTTCTGAGTGGTTATCGTGTTGCTATGTAGTTGCTAAGGTGTTCTGAGCAGTTATCGTGTTGCTATGGAGTTGCTAAAGTGTTCTGAGTGGTTATCGTGTTGCTATGTAGTTGCTAAGGTGTTCTGAGTGGTTATCGTGTTGCTATGCAGTTATTGCATTGCTATGTAGTTGCTAAGGTGTTCTGAGCGGTTATTGTGTTGCTATGGAGTTTCTAAGGTGTTCTGAGTGGTTATTGTGTTGCTATGCAGTTATTGCATTGCTATGTAGTTGCTAAGGTGTTCTGAGCGGTTATTGTGTTGCTATGGAGTTTCTAAGGTGTTCTGAGCGGTTATTGTGTTGCTATGGAGTTTCTAAGGTGTTCTGAGTGGTTATCGTGTTGCTATGTAGTTGCTAAGGTGTTCTGAGCGGTTATTGCGTTGCTATGGAATTTCTAAGGTGTTCTGAGCGGTTACTATGTTGCTATGGAGTTGCTAAGGTGTTCTGAGCTGTTATCGTGTTGCTATGCAGTTATTGCATTGCTATGTAGTTGCTAAGGTGTTCTGAGTGGTTATCGCGTTGCTATGCAGTTACTGCATTGCTATGTAGTTGCTAAGGTGTTCTGAGTGGTTATCGTGTTGCTATGTAGTTGCTAAGGTGTTCTGAGCGGTTATTGCGTTGCTATGGAATTTCTAAGGTGTTCTGAGCGGTTATCGTGTTGCTATGGAGTTGCTAAGGTGTTCTGAGTGGTTATCGCGTTGCTATGCAGTTATTGCATTGCTATGTAGTTGCTAAGGTGTTCTGAGTGGTTACTCTGTTGCTATGCAGTTGCTAAGGTGTTCTGAGTGGTGTCTAATTCATCATAGTCCTCTGTCTTCAGGGACAGTGCGGTGGTGACAAGCTTTCGAATGTCTTGCAGGACATTTCAAGCCATCAAGCATCAGGACTCGGAGCCTGTAAACACGTCAGCACTACAGTGGTTTGATGTTAACCTGTTATGATGGGCTTTTACACACACACACACACACACACACACACACACACACGTGACATGCAGGGACCTAGAAGTAATGTGCAGAGCAGAGACGTCAACATCCACCAGCATCTTCACACACATTAAACCACAAGATGCCAAACTCGACTCGATACAGTCACAGACCTCACCGCTCAAAGGTTACAGCTCTCAGTTGTTTCTCTCCAGCATTTCTAAGAGTCCAGAGCTGTATGATGAATGAGCAGCAGCTCAGATGAAGTGCTTGAGCTCATATTCTCAGGAGAAACATCTGAGAAGCTGGAGACCTTCAGCATTTCAGTCCACTTATTTCTTTCCAATGAGTGAACAGGCCATACAGGCGGGTTCAGATAGACCTGTTAACGAGATATAGAGCTCTCTATTTCTGTAGCAGCGACAGGACGGCCCCTGAGGGCCCTGTTAACAGAGGGATTAAAAGCATCTGCCGGCCCCAGAGAGACCAGAGGTCCTCACGGAAACAAACCACAAAATATGTAAATAATAATAATAATAATAACTAAAAAATAAATGCATTATCATTCAATTACTATGCACTGATTAAAAATATATACTCTGGATCTGTGATTTTGAAATAAAGGCCAAACATCCTGTAATAGAAAAATGAGCTCAAAGTCAAACTGTATAATTATTTTTTTTCCGCTCAAATATTCTCTGAAATGTGTGGATAAAAGTAATGGTAGAGAATATACTATGATATTTACATGGCACTATACTATGTTACCTCAAAGAATTACCCCAATATTACCAAAAAATAACCCTCATGTCATCACGTTAAGTCCGGTGCATACAGTCCACAGCATGAGAAGTCAACTGTGTAAACATAATCCAGCCGTCTTTACAGGCTGATAAGATATCAGGAATCCGAGCTGAGCTCTGCTGAAACTTCCAGAATTGGAGCGGAGTCATTTATAAACGTCTGCACATTCCCCGACCCGTGCGTGTTCGTTTATTAAACATTTCAGCTCATTTAATGATGCTTTCAGCTACTGCTAACGTTTTAACCGCCTGATTTAACACATACACATCTGGAGAATCCCACATGCATTCCCTCAAAATCAACACCTCACTATCCAAAAAACAAGATTTACATTAACAAGAGCTGAAAACACTGAAGTCAGGCGCTGTTCTGGAAATATTCACGCAAACAGTGCAATCAGATTCAGAATGAACCGATTCTTTTAATGAATCATTCTAACAAACTCGCAGGTCAAAACAACAGCTGCGGTTGACAAAGATCAGGACGATTCCTGTAAAAGCTGATCGAATGTTCCTGTAAACACAGGCGCTGATCTCAGATTA
The DNA here is from genome assembly GCF_018812025.1 of Megalobrama amblycephala. Taxonomy (NCBI): domain Eukaryota; kingdom Metazoa; phylum Chordata; class Actinopteri; order Cypriniformes; family Xenocyprididae; genus Megalobrama; species Megalobrama amblycephala. The sequence continues at coordinate 32,530,566 of NC_063058.1, forward strand.
CACACCAGCATCATTAATGCCCCTGCGGCCCGTATTAAAGCGCTTTAATGGAAAATAATGATCAGATGAATTAAATAAGCACTGTCATGATGATGTCATGTCGAGTTTGTCTCATTACGATGAGCTTTAAAGCACTACAAACGTCCTCGTTTAGATAAACGTGTTCGTGTTTTTCTTTTGTGCAGCAGCTTTTTCTTCATCAATCTTTTAGATGCCAAATCTGATTCTCATGCGAGAAACCTCCGTCCTAAAATTTAAAAGGCATCTGTATATATTGCTAATGTTGTTATTAACTGCACTTTCCGAATGCAAAGATGCATGAAAGATGCAGTGTGGAGTATGCATACTTGCGTATAGTATATTTCAGGCCGTGTGTGTGTGTGTGTGTGTGTGTGCGCAAGTTTTAGCCCTGAGTTACTGAAGCTAGCACACTGGATGACTAACACCCCCGTATGACGGTAAAAATATGACGGCATGTTAATCTAAACTGACGTGGACTGTGTGAGAGGTGCGTCTGCAGGCACATTGTCCTCTCATGAGTGAAGTGTCAGTGCACGCGTCAGGTCGACCCAACATCAGAAACGCTTGGAGAGCGTACATTAACACGCTCTTTACATTAACTCTGCTAATCAGCTTAATAACGATGACATCATGCTGCTTTCTAGCTCCTGGAGAAATAGAGTGAAAGCCTGTTCATGTCATGAACAATAAATATAACAATAACTATATTAACGTCCACACCAAGAACCATGACGATAACTATATTAGCATCCACACCGAGAACGATAACGGCAACTATATTAGCGTTCGCACCAAGAACGATAAAGATAACTATATTAGCGTCCACACCGAGAACAATAACTATATTAGCGTTCGCACCAAGAACGATAAAGATAACTATATTAGCGTCCACACCGAGAACGATAACTATATTAGCATCCACACCAAGAACGATAACGGCAACTATATTAGCATCCACGCCAGGAACGATAACTGCAACTATATTAGCGTCCACACCGAGAAAGATAACTATATTAGCGTTCGCACCAAGAACGATAACTATATTAGCATCCACACCGAGAACGATAACTATATTAGCATCCACACCAAGAACGATAGCGGCAACTATATTAGCGTCCACACCGAGAATGATAACAATATTAGCGTTCGCACCAAGAATGATAAAGATAACTATATTAACGTCCACACTGAGAACGATAACTATATTAGTATCCACGCCAAGAACAATAACAGCAACTATATTAGCGTCCACACCGAGAACGATAACTATATTAGCGTTCGCACCAAGAATGATAAAGATAACTATATTAGCGTCCACACTGAGAACGATAACTATATTAGCATCCACACCAAGAACGATAGCGGCAACTATATTAGCGTCCACACCGAGAATGATAATTATATTAGCGTTCGCACCAAGAATGATAAAGATAACTATATTAGCGTCCACACTGAGAACGATAACTATATTAGTATCCACGCCAAGAACGATAGCGGCAACTATATTAGCGTCCACACCGAGAATGATAACTATATTAGCGTTCGCACCAAGAATGATAAAGATAACTATATTAACGTCCACACTGAGAACGATAACTATATTAGTATCCACGCCAAGAACAATAACAGCAACTATATTAGCGTCCACACCGAGAACGATAACTATATTAGCGTTCGCACCAAGAATGATAAAGATAACTATATTAGCGTCCACACTGAGAACGATAACTATATTAGCATCCACGCCAAGAACAATAACAGCAACTATATTAGCGTCCACACCGAGAACGATAACTATATTAGCGTTCGCACCAAGAATGATAAAGATAACTATATTAGCGTCCACACTGAGAACGATAACTATATTAGTATCCACGCCAAGAACGATAGCGGCAACTATATTAGCGTCCACACCGAGAATGATAATTATATTAGCGTTCGCACCAAGAATGATAAAGATAACTATATTAGCGTCCACACTGAGAACGATAACTATATTAGCATCCACACCAAGAACGATAACAGCAACTATATTAGCGTCCACACAGAGAACGATAACTATATTAGCATTCGCACCAAGAATGATAACAACAACTACATTAGCATTCGCACCAAGAACGATAACAACAACTACATTAGCGTTCGCACCAAGAACGATAACGACAACTATATTAGCGTCCACACCAAGAACGATAACGACAACTACATTAGCGTTCACACCAAGAACGATAACAATATTAGCGTTCACACCAAGAACGATAACTATATTAGCGTCCACACCGAGAACGACAACTATGTTAGCGTTCACACCGAGAACGATAACAACAACTACATTAGCGTTCGCACCAAGAACGATAACGACAACTATATTAGCGTTCACACCGAGAACGATAACGACAACTACATTAGCGTTCACACCGAGAACGATAACGACGTCTACATTAGTGTTCACACCAAGAACGATAATGATAACTATATTAGCGTCCACACCGAGAACGACAACTATGTTAGCGTTCACACCGAGAACGATAACAACAACTACATTAGCGTTCGCACCAAGAACGATAACGACAACTATATTAGCGTTCACACCGAGAACGATAACGACAACTACATTAGCGTTCGCACCAAGAACGATAACGACGTCTACATTAGTGTTCACACCAAGAACGATAATGATAACTATATTAGCGTCCACACCGAGAACGATAACTATATTAGCGTTCACACCGAGAACGATAACGACATCTAAATTAGTGTTCACACCAAGAACGATAACGACAACTATATTAGCGTTCACACCGAGAACGATAACGACATCTAAATTAGCGTTCACACCAAGAACGATAATGATAACTATATTAGCGTCCACACCGAGAACGATAACGACATCTAAATTAGCGTTCACACCAAGAACGATAATGATAACTATATTAGCGTCCACACCGAGAACGATAACTATATTAGCGTTCACACCGAGAACGATAACGACATCTAAATTAGTGTTCACACCAAGAACGATAATGATAACTATATTAGCGTCCACACCGAGAACGATAACTATATTAGCGTTCACACCAAGAACGATAACTATATTAGCGTCCACACCGAGAACGATAACTATATTAGCGTTCACACCGAGAACGATAACGACATCTAAATTAGTGTTCACACCAAGAACGATAATGATAACTATATTAGCATCCACACCGAGAACGATAACTATATTAGCGTTCACACCAAGAACGATAACTATATTAGCGTCCACACCGAGAACGATAACTATATTAGCGTCCACACCGAGAACGATAACTATATTAGCGTCCACACCAAGAACGATAACGACATCTAAATTAGCGTTCACACCAAGAACGATAACTATATTAGTGTTCACACCGAGAATAACAACTACATTAGCGTTCGCACCAAGAACGATAACGACAACTATATTAGCGTTCACACCGAGAACGATAACGACAACTACATTAGCATTCGCACCAAGAACGATAACGACGTCTACATTAGCGTTCACACCAAGAACAATAATGACATCTAAATTAGCGTTCACACCGAGAACGATAATGATAACTATATTAGCGTCCACACCGTGAACGATAACTATATTAGCGTTCACACCAAGAACGATAACGACATCTAAATTAGCGTTCACACCAAGAACGATAACGACATCTAAATTAGCGTTCACACCAAGAACGATAACGACATCTAAATTAGCGTTCGCACCAAGAACGATAACTATATTAGTGTTCACACCGAGAATGATAACAACAACTACATTAGCGTTCGCACCAAGAACGATAACGACAACTATATTAGCGTCCACACCGAGAACGATAACGACAACTACATTAGTGTTCACACCAAGAACGATAACTATATTAGCATTTGCACCAAGATCAATAACGATAACTATATTAGTTTAACACCAACAAATAAAATAACACTGATACTAAGCTTGCCTTTTTGCTGCATTAACTATTTTTTTTTTTTTTCAAAAATTAGTTACTATGGTAATTTTTTGCTTATTATATACACTAAACCCACACATGTTAGTGTAAATGTCATGTATATAATGTGTGTGAGCAAAACACACCGTATCTGTGTTAAATCTGAGATTGTCGCTGTCGACATGCGTGTCTGACAAATACCGTCCGCTATTGGCAAGTCAAGAAGAATCCAAGTTACAATGTCCGTCTGGTGTGTTAAAATATCACACACTCTCACACACACACATAGTGTGACATCACACACACAAACAAAACTGTTCCCATCTGTGTGCAGAAATAGTTGTCATAACTGAACGAAGAGCGAATGTTTCTATTTCCGTGGTGGAAGCGACATGGTCCATAAACACAGACGCAGAGTCATTTTTACTCTTTGCAAACAGAAGGATCCAACAAACACTTCTGCGTTTCGTACAAGCGCACTTGAACGAGGAACATTTTGCACAAAACACACTAGTCTGTCTAAACAATGGCAGACGGGTTTACTGTGGATGTCACTCTGTTGAGAGGCTATTCAGACACGTTCGGCCCAATCTAACTCCGACTTTAGATTCAAACTCTGTGGCGTTCAGGTCTCTGACGCTCATTCTCAGGGTTTGTGCGTTTAGATACAGTATATGGAGCAAATTCTGCACAAGTGTCAGTTTTCACAGTGAGAAAGTGCCATAATCAGAGGGAGGCAGATGATAGTGTGTCATTATCACCCTCAGGCTGAAGAGAGTGAAGCCACGACACCAGAGAAGGGAAGAAAACCAAAACAAGACGTTTGATGGATCACCGGGGCGAGTTGAATTTCAGGGTAAGACAAGCAAATACAGTTTCTGTGCAAATCAGCCGAAACGGTACAAACACTTTCAGGCACGTAGCACCTTTATTGAATATTCACAATATGTTTGTGAGAATTTCACCGGAAAAAAAAATAGGAAACTCCAAATTTCGCAAACATTTTTATGCAGTTTTTTGATTTGAATGAATTTGAATTTTTTTCATTTTTCAAAATTCAATACTTCGAGTCACTCAAACATATTAGATTTTTTTCAAGTTTAATATTTTAACATGTTGTGGAAAATATAAATTATTATGTACTGTTTTACTGGTACATATAAATGAAAATATATTTACTTTTCCGTTTGTTAATTTAGTGAAAAACATTACAGTTGCTATTTTGATTTTTAATGCATTTTACTTTAATAATATATATATATATATATACACAGTACAGTCCAAAAGTTTGGAACCACTAAGATTTTTAATGTTTTTAAAAGAAGTTTCGTCTGCTCACCAAGGCTACATTTATTTAATTAAAAATACAGTAAAAAACAGTAATATTGTGAAATATTATTACAATTTAAAATAACTGTGTACTATTTAAATATATTTGACAAAGTAATTTATTCCTGTGATGCAAAGCTGAATTTTCAGCATCATTACTCCAGTCTTCAGTGTCACATGATCCTTCAGAAATCATTCTAATATGCTGATTTGCTGCTCAAGAAACATTTATGATTATTTTCAATGTTGAAAACAGTTGTGTACTTTATTTTCAGGATTCCTTGATGAATAGAAAGTTCAAAAGAACAGCATTTATCTGAAATACAAAGCTTCTGTAGCATTATACACTACCGTTCAAAAGTTTGCATCACAGGAATAAATTACTTTGTGAAATATATTCAAATAGAAAACAGTTATTTTAAATTGTAATAATATTTCACAATATTACTGTTTTTTACTGTATTTTTAATTAAATAAATGTAGCCTTGGTGAGCAGATGAAACTTCTTTTAAAAACATTAAAAATCTTAGTGGTTCCAAACTTTTGGACTGTACTGTATATATATGGATTATATCTGTATGTATATAACTGATTATGTTGTAATGTTTGCTTTTTCCTATGAGCTTTTTTGTTTTTTTATGCATTTTTTGCATAGTAAAATAAAACCTGTAGCTGTAGTAATAATTTTGTAAAATATTGTCAGATAAATACATTAACCAAGTTTAGTGTTTTGTTCTTCCCTCATATTTAAAATATTTTAAAAAAGATCAAATATTAATATTTGATGGTTTAATTGAACTTACAGGGTCATTAAAACAGTGTTGAGTAAATTAATCTAAAAAAGTAATTAATTACTAGCTTTGACCCTTCACTGGGTTTGATTGACAGGCGATCTAACCAATCATAACGCCATTTTGTCCGACAAAGCAGTCAGGGTTAGTAGATTAACGTTGGTGGACTTGAACTTGAAAAATGATTTGTACTGACGTCTTTCTGCGGATAAAATATAGTTCATTCATGTTTATTTGATGATATAAATTAACTAGTAAGAAGAGACGATCGGTTCATGAGCCGCTTGATCTGAGGAGCTACAGTGATCTGTCACGACACATTACAGAGCCACACAATGGTATTTATTGTTTAAATTTCTTTAAAAATTACAAAATTTGAGACATATCAAAAGTAACCTGCTCTGTCTTGTCTGTCGATACGTTGTCAATGTCCTCTTTACTCCACAATGTATTTTTCACTGTGTGAGAGCGGCAAGGCTTGTCAGATATAGCAATCTTCAACAGCATAATTAGATTAATGTGCTAATTACCCTCTTGAAAAAGTATTGAATTACTTATTAATTACTTTCTAAATCCCATATCAACCTCGACCAGGATAGACATGAAACCACTCTTTTAATTCTTTCAAATAAATAATATAAAATTGCATTAATTATTCTTGAACTGACCAAAGTATTTAAAGGGAGAAGGTTACATTAAAAGCATACATACATATTTTACATTAGACATTAAATTATGATGTTAAATCCACTATTATATATAATTGTTCTATAGTCTATAAAGTATTTAATGCAATTACATCAGAAGTAACTAATTAAATGACAGAAAATTGAAAAGTAATTCCTTACTTTACTTTTTTCAATGGAAAAGTAATTAAAGGGGAACTATTATGCCCCTTTTTACAAGATGTAATTTAAGTCACTAAATTCCCCAGAGTGTGAATGTGAAGTTTCAGCTCAAAATACCCCAAAGATCATTTATTTACAGTGTGTTAAAATTGCTACTTTTTGGGGATGACAGCTCGTTTTTGTGTGTCCCTTTAAATGCAAATGAGCAGGTGCTCCCTGCCCCCCCTTTCAAGAAGAGGGTGGGGCTTAAGAGCTCCAGCATACTGCCAACAACAAAACAGGACAATCTCACGCACTGAAAATGTCAGGAAAGGTCAGTAGCGGCGTTCAGTTCGAACCGGAGTCGGACAATGATGACTACAGAGCCAGAAAATATATGCTGCATGGAGACAGAACAGGTAGAGTTCAGTTTAATTACATGTATAACTTATGTCGTCATCTTGCTTTTATCCACTATTATTACAAGCCTGTTGTACCGGACCATGTCCGAATGATGACCAAAACCAATATTGCTCCGATACTGTAAGCTGGATCATGAACAGTTGGTCCTAATCCAAAATACCCCACAGATCTTTTTTATAGCATGTTAAAATTGCCACTTTTTGGGGGTTAGCTGTTTTTGTGTGTCCCTTTAAATGCAAATGAGCTTCTGCTCCCCACCCTCTTTTCATAAGAGTGTGGAGCTTCAAGAGCTCATACTCCTGCATAGCGGCAACAACAAAACAGGTCAATCTCACGCACTGAAAATGTCAGAAACTATAAGTAGCGGTGCTCAGTTTGAACCGGAGTCAGACAATGATGCCTACAGAGCCAGAAAATGCTGCATGGAGACAGAACAGGTATAGTTTAGTTTAATTACATGTATAACTTATGTCGTCATCTTGCTTTTATCCACTATTAGTACAAGCCTGTTGAAGTAGACTCCATCCGAATGATGGCTCCGGTGATAAGCTGGATCACGAACAGTTGGTACTGATCCATCCTTAAGTAACAACTTTTTAGCAAAACCTGTTTTGTATTGTCCCTTTGTACAATGATTTCCGCAGACATAAATTAATTTAAGTATATGGGGGCGCATTCCCTTCGAAAACAAAACTAATCCACTACGTCTTCAGCAGATCTGATGACGGGAGTAAATGAAGACTATTACTTTCAACAACAAAACACCTCAATCGCTTACCAGACTTTCTTGTCATTTCAGCTCCCTCATTCCACTCCAATCCACTATTAGCAGAGAGTATAAAACAGGGGATTCACAGATCAAAATCATCCGCTATTAAGATTAAAGTCCATCCTTACCTCCAGAACCGGTCCGGCTCCGAGTATGATCTGCTCCACGCCGCTGGCGAAGCCTTTCTGGCTGAGCGCCGTCAGGTGATGGATCAGGAAGTTGGTGCTCTGGGTCTTTCCTGATCCGCTCTCTCCAGAGATCACGATGCACTGGTTCTTCTTCCTCTGGAGCATCGCGTGATACGCCGCATCCGCCACCGCGTAAATATGCGGCTCCAGCTTCCCCAGCTGATGCTTATCATACATTTTGACGTATTTCGGGTTGTAAATGGGTAGGAACTTGAAGGGATTGACGACGATCAGGATCCCGCCGACGTAGGTGTAAATCTTCTCCTGCCGAAAGCGTCCACGCAGGTTCTCAAGCAGAGACCGTTCGTTTAGATCCGGGAGGGCACAGAGGTCAGCCACGTACTGTCCGGCGGGAGGCTGCGGGAGAAGACCGCGCTCCACCATCCGTCTCCGCTCCTCCGTCACCCTCAACCACATCTGCAGGCTTCCGTAGTGGATGGATCCGTCTAGGTTCTTCTCCCGCAGGAGGAAGCGGTAATCCTCGCCGCCGAGCCGGTTCTCCAGTGCCATGCGCGGCCACAACATCATGCGCTGTACGGGACAGTCGCACGGATTCAGGATCCATTCCTCCCCTCCGAACTCCTTGACCTCGGCGAGCACGTAGAGCCGCGACCGGTCCAGCTGCAGCCGCTCGATGAGCTGCTCGATGACCTCCGCCGCTGACGTGACCTTTCGCGCAGTGACGGGGCAGTAGATGGTGCCCTCGGACAGCGCTCCGGGATACACGCGCAACGTGAACTCCGAGTCCTCGTAACGGCGACGCCCTCCGGCGTCATGGCAACTCATGATGGTGCAGCAGCTCCCATCAGCACGAGACGCACCGCCAACACAAGAGTCCCGCGCTGCATTCACGACATTCCACCTGCGGAGAGACAAAAACCGTCAGTGATTCTGGAGGAACTTACTGTCCGGTGTTGTTAACTAAAACTAAAACAATTACAAATCCTTTTTGCAGCATGGCATTTTTGGAAAACATTTTAAGAGCATACATTTGTTATCTGGATTAGCAACATCCATCCACTGAGACAAACAACGAAAGCCAGCAGAGCTGCAGTCCGTGAACGCCAGCACTCAATAACCGGACAATGACGGGCCAGAACAACTGTGTGAAATGTGTTTATCTTATGGTGATCTGGTTTACAGCAAAAGAGAGACCCGAACACACACACACACACACACACGACACTCTACAGTCCAGTTCAGTCACTGATAAACCACATGTACATGAAATAAAAACACATGCACCTTTTTTTAGCTTTAGGGTGATGCAGATTTACAGTATTAGTGATAGAGACTCATGATCGGATGATACTCGGCCATTTTGAAAGCTCATAACCATGTCAGCTTCATAATGAATAACGCACATTCTTGTGTTTTCAAAAATTGAGTAAATATTGTGTAAAATAAGGGTAAATGTCTCATTTGTGCTCATTACATTGTATTTTATCACACGCTCTGTAGATATCAGTATTAGCTGCACATTACCAGAAATCAGACCAGGATTATGGTATATAAATGTCAAGTTAAGTAAAGGTTTTATAGGTTTTTCAGAGGTGGGTAAAATAAAATAAAATAAAAAAATAATAAAATAAACAATATTAAATAATAATATTAAGAAAAAAAATAAATATTAAACAATATTAAATAATATTAAAATAAATAATAATCTATTAAACATTACAATAAATAAAACAAAATAATAAAATAAAATAAAAAATATAAAAAAATATTCAACAATATTAAATAATAATGTTAAAATAAATAATTTATTAAATAATGAAATAATATTAAATATTAAAAATATTAAAATAAATAATAAAAAATAAATATTTAAATAAATAAAATATTTTTACAAATATTAAATATTAAACGATATTAAATAAGTCAAAATAATTTATTAAATAATATTAAAATAAAATAAAATATTAAACAATCTGAAATAAGCCTTAACAATTAACTGAATAAAATAAATAAATACATAAATAAATAAAATAAAATACTAAACAACAATCTGAAATATGCCTTAGCAATTAAGTGAATAAAATAAAATTAAATTAAATAAAATTAAATTAAATAATAATATTAAGATAAAAAATTAAATATTAAACAATATTATATAATATTAAAATAAATAATCTATTAAATATTACAATAAATAAAATAAAATAAAAAATATTAAAAAAATATTAAACAATATTAAATAATAATGTTAAAATAAATAATTTATTAAATAATGAAAATATTAAATATTAAAAATATTAAAATAAATAAAATATTTTTTTAAATATTAAATATTACACAATATTAAATAATGTCAAAATAATTTATTAAATAATATTAAATTAAAATAAAATAAAATATTAAACAATCTGAAATAAGCCTTAATTAACTGAATAAAATAAATAAATACATAAATAAATAAAATAAAATACTAAACAACAATCTGAAATAAGCCTTAGTGAATAAAATAAAATAAAATAAAATAAAATAAAATAAAATAAAATAAAATAAAATAAAATAAAATAAAATAAAATAAAATAAAAAATAATTTAAAATAAAAACAAGAATAAAAAAATATTAAACAATCTGAAATATGCCTTGGCAATTAACTTAATAAAATAAAATAAAAATATTAGTAGTAATTGAAAACATAAAAAAAAAAAATACTCTAACATATATATAAATGATATAATATCCTACTAAAATAACGCTGTTCCTGTTTGAATTCATGAACACAAACTTCCATAAACTCAAAATGCCAGTCTACAATCTCACGGTATATGAAATGTCAAGTCAAGTAAAGATTAATGTGTTTGTGGATGCCATTTTAAACATTCAGGCGTGGGCGTAACATGGATCTTCTGGTATTTCAGAGGTATGCGTGTTTACAAAGCCACGGGAGATGAGAAGTGTCATTGTCCGTCACCTGACGGAGTGAAGCTCCTCAGTTCCTCACGTGTCTCTGACAGCACAATGCTCTCTATCTGTCATTCAGCCCTTCTCAATTCATCCCGTCTCATTTCCTGTGGTCCCTGGCCCGCGTCCAGCTCTTCCAGGTGTGCAGACAGACACAGACGCAGACGTTCAAAACAAACCCACCCTCTCTCGGGCTTTTGTCTGTGTGGCTTCAGACTACGACCTGAAAGCTTCTGTTCATCGTAACGTGTTTGTTAGCGCAGCTGCTTTCAGCGCGATTAGAGGAAAGTTCATCTAAATCATCATTCACTCGCTCATGTCATCCCGTTCCTCTGCGGGACACAACAATTAAAATATTTAAAGCATATCAGCATCGATGGTTCCATGAAGAATCTTTAACATCAACGGAATCTTTCCATTCTTTAGATTTTTAAAAGGTTCTTTTTAGAATGTTGACTGAAAGTCGTCCTCTATGACATATGATGTAAACTCAAAATAAAGCCACAGCAGAGGAAGGAAAAGAAAGGTGTCAGAGCAGGTTAAAGGTGCTCGAGCGAATATATAATGCATAATGAACAGATGGAAGAAACGACAAGAGACCGAGAGGAGGAGAGAAACCAGCTCTGTTCAGACACCACAGTCCCACAATGCAATGCAACAAATCTGTTCATGATTATCAATTAAAATGCATTACTTGACCCAGTATTTGTTCATGTAATCTAATGCTCATCACAGTAACATCAACAGTATCCACTACAATCACTCCTGAGGTCACATGCTCCCTCAGCAGAACAGACGCATGTCGAGTGACAGTGAGCAGCTCCATTCACACACTTCTGTCTTCTATTAATAAAGAGGCTCCTTAAACTCACTGACACAAACAGACGAGAGCCTCAGGAATCTTCCCATGATGCCTCAGGTCTCTGACAGGTCTGGCGGCTGTACAGAGTAATATTTCCCTTTAACCAATAAAGATGAGTGACAGAGCGTAATGAGCTGCAGTATAGACGAGAGCGGATAACACACACGCTCATGTGTTTCAGCATTCCTCACGGCTTTCCCGGGATCGTTCTGGACTGTCAGAGCCGTCAGCCAGAAGCTTTTCTTAATAGAGACAAATGAACGGCTGAAAGTATGACTTATTTATTAACAGGTACCTATAACACACCTGAACTCAGTCACGCTTCAGCATATATATATATATATATATATATATATATATATATATATATATATATATATATATATATATGAACAATGATATACTACATACTACATAATTTATACTGTGTGAGACGATAAAAATTATCAACTAAATTAAATATTTAGCTTTCATTTTGTCATTAAACAAGAGAATATTTAAATAAATAAAATAAAAAATATTAGTAGAAATTGAAAATATGTAAAATTTACTTTAACATTAAATATATTAAATAAATATTATATATATATATATATATATATATATATATATATATATATATATATATATATATATATATATATATATATATATATATATATATATTTTTTTTTTTTTTTTTTAAATGATGAATTAATACTATATACGATATAATAAAAATAACATAACAATAAAAATTATCAAGAAAAAAAATATTTTTTACTAAATTAAATATTTAGCTTTCATTTTATCATTACACCAGATAATATTTTAAATAAATAAATAAAATCAAAAATAAATTTATTTTTTAGTAGAAATAGAAAATACATAAAATTTACTCAAACAGAATTAATAAATAAATAAATAAATTATAATTTGGATGTGTTTGATTTTTATGATAAAAAAATATTATAAAATAATAAAAAATATTTGTTAAAAAAGGGTTCGTCAATAGAATATAAAATTAATTAATATTATGATCTCTGACAAGACTTTAGAAACAAATATAATAAATAATTATTGTAATAATAATAATAATAATAATAATAATAATGTAATTGTGCCAAATAAAAAAAATATTGTTCAACACATTTAAGTTGTAAGTGAACTTTGACAGCCCTAACAAATACAATTAGCATTTATATATACATATATTTAATATAGTTAATTATATTCAAGTAAATAAATAAATAAAGCAGGCTGAGTTAGTTGATGATGTCAAACCTCACACCATCCCAAAACCACCTCAGGTTTTTCTGAAGAATCCATAATGACACAATCATCCTGTCGCTTTCTAGATCAGCAGCTCCTGATTGGCTGCTAAAAAGCGAGATAACACATGACATAATCAGCTCTCCTGGCGGCTGGAGAAAATGATTGGGGTCAGGGTCAAAGGTCAGATGAAGGGGCTGTGGGGGCATATTTGCTCAGGCCTCGACAGGTTAAACGGCCGCAGAAAGAAGCAGTGCAGAGCACCTCGAACCGGGTCTGAACGCCACAAACGCCCGTCAGGTGACCAGGAAGGGTGGGACGCGGCTCATTTGTCACTCTGTTTGGCTACAGATGAAAGCGCACACAATAGTGAACGTGAGAGAAAGAATCACAAGCCCTTTCTGAAGAGCAGGAGCGGAGAGACTGTTGAAACAAGGATCAGATCGCAGACAAACAGCCTTTATGAAGGACACGGCCTGTTCACCTGCAGAAAGGAAGTGACAGAAAGGTCACGTATGAGAAATATGAGCGAGTGACACACGCCACGGACGTTCCTCTGGATGTCTGAAAGCTTCTGGCACCTGATAAGAGACGGCAACATCCTCGATCCGTGGAAGAAAATACATCAGCTGTCCATCTTCATTAAATACAGCCGAAGAATCTGCTTTAAACGCCTCAAACTACAAATCATGAAAACAGATGAAGAGTGAAACTCTGAGCCAATCACGCGTGAAAGAGAGCATCACTACGCCCTACTTACTGCCAAGGGCACTCAAAGTGGGACATCACTGTGTCATAAAAAGATATATCCCATGCAACTCTTTACTCTGAATCAGGACGTCATCTTAATAAATTTGCAGCAAAAATACAAATTCAACTGTTGCAAATAAAAAAAATTACATAAATTATTGCCTATTTAACTGAAATGAAAAATATTTTTGGTTAATTAGTAAAAATAAAAAATAAAAATAAAATAAAAAGTAAAAATAAAATAAAATAAAAAGTAAAAATAAAATAATATAAAATAACATATTAGATGAAAAACTTAAACGAAAATAAGAAATGTTGCCTTGGCAATTTACTGAAATAAGTTTGATTTGAAGTACTTAAATTAAATAAATGGAAATAAATAAATAAATAAAAATAAATGAACTAAACTAAAGTAAGAAATAAAACTAAAACTGAAAAACATTTTGGTTAATTTAATAAAATTGAAATAAAAGAAAATATAAATATTAAAATATAATACTGAAATAAAACTATTTACACCTAAATTGCAATATATATTTTTATTATTTATTTATTTAATTATTTAATTTTTATATATATATATATATATATATATATATATATATATATATATATATATATATATATATATATATATATATATATATATACAAAAAATACAAAAATAAAATAAATACATGAGTAAAACAAATGAAAAATAAAAAAGCCTACTTCAAAATATTAATAAAATCTATCTATCTATCTATCTATCTATCTATCTATAGTTGTCTATCTATCTATCTATCTATAATTGTCTATCTATCTATCTATCTATAGTTGTCTATCTATCTATCTATCTATAGTTGTCTATCTATCTATCTATAGTTGTCTATCTATCTATCTATCTATCTATCTATAGTTGTCTATCTATCTATCTATCTATCTATCTATAGTCGTCTATCTATCTATCTATAGTCGTCTATCTATCTATCTATCTATCTATAGTCGTCTATCTATCTATCTATCTATAGTTGTCTATCTATCTATAGTCGTCTATCTATCTATCTATAGTTGTCTATCTATCTATCTATCTATCTATAGTTGTCTATCTATCTATCTATCTATAGTCGTCTATCTATCTATCTATCTATAGTTGTCTATCTATCTATTTATCTATCTATAGTTGTCTATCTATCTATCTATCTATAGTTGTCTATCTATCTATCTATCTATAGTTGTCTATCTATCTATCTATCTATCTATAGTTGTCTATCTATCTATCTATCTATCTATAGTTGTCTATCTATCTATCTATCTATAGTTGTCTATCTATCTATCTATCTATAGTCGTCTATCTATCTATCTATAGTTGTCTATCTATCTATCTATCTATCTATAGTTGTCTATCTATCTATCTATCTATAGTCGTCTATCTATCTATCTATCTATAGTTGTCTATCTATCTATCTATCTATCTATAGTTGTCTATCTATCTATCTATCTATCTATAGTTGTCTATCTATCTATCTATCTATAGTCGTCTATCTATCTATCTATCTATCTATCTATCTATAGTCGTCTATCTATCTATCTATCTATCTATAGTTGTCTATCTATCTATCTATCTATCTATCTATCTATCTATCTATCTATCTATCTATCTATCTATCTATAGTTGTCTATCTATCTATTTATCTATAGTTGTCTATCTATCTATCTATCTATAATTGTCTATCTATCTATCTATCTATAGTTGTCTATCTATCTATCTATCTATAGTTGTCTATCTATCTATCTATAGTTGTCTATCTATCTATCTATAGTTGTCTATCTATCTATCTATCTATAGTCGTCTATCTATCTATCTATCTATCTATAGTCGTCTATCTATCTATCTATCTATCTATCTATCTATCTATCTATCTATCTATCTATCTATCTATCTATCTATCGAGAGGAGAGTATATGAAGTATTTCCAGTCTTTCCATATTTTATCTGTTAAAAACGTACAAACATCACAACACAAGTAACAAATGCTTTCAAATACTTTCCAGCATTTTGAAATCCCACATAAGACCAAATATATCAGCGTCACATGATCATAAAGCTCAGAAATCAAAATGACTTGACCATCATATGTACTGTACTCCACTAATGCCGATCCTCTGAGAAACGCCATTCATGAGCGCAAAAATCTGACAATTCTCGCTCATGTGACACAATCTTCGCCAGTCAAGTTTTCAAACAACGTTCCAATATATGACAGATTTCTGGCTAAAACACCATCCTTATGAACACTCGGAGGATGCTCAGCCCGTCCTGAGCTCAAGAACGGCCCTTCATAAGTGTCAGGATCATAACGCACACACTTACCCTTTGACCTGGAGAGTAATGACAGGCATGGACAGGAACGCCACTCACGTTAACTTCAAGACAAACTAAAGAAGATCCGCTCCTCTCAGTCCTGGACGTCCCATGGCAGCCGAGCTTCAGGTCTTCTCGGGGTCAGCGGCTCCGTCGGCCCGTCTGCGCTGAACTCACGCCTCAAGCCTTCAAACTCCGGCTTCCAGCCTGACATTCCAAAGCTCGGGAAAGACGCGAACGCGCAAATACCACACGGAGGAGATCCTGCTCTTCTGGGTTTGATCCTTATAAGGTGAGGAACCCGAATCCGATCCTGCGCTCGGCTGCGTCCATCTCCGTGAGAGAAACCGAGGACAAAACAGACCATAAAAAGGAAGGACACGCATCTAAATGTTGCATGCGGATCCCTTCCTGGCGTTTGTGTCCCTTCTGCTGCCGTCCCAGACTCCAGACGCGAGTGTGTGTGTGTGTGAGGTTTGGCAGCTGCGACGGAGAGGGGGTGGAGGAAATGCAACGGGGGGGAGGGGAGAGAGAGAGAGGCTGTTATTTCCTGAAACGCGAGAGAGAGAGAGACGATCATATGGGCAGGAGGACGATATGGACAAAGAGAGGAAAAGAACAACAGTTTCATATGGAGACTGAAACACACACATCTGCTGCGCTAATGCAGTCCGAGGATGCAGATGTTGTTGTTTGTGTGCTGGGTTCAACTTCCTCCCCTAATATATATATATATATATATATATATATATATATATATATATATATATATATATATATATATATATATATATATATATATATATATATTTATGTATATATACACTATACTATACTATATATATATATATATATAGTAGAGTGTTGTTGTCATGCCGTCATTTTACGCCGGACTGCTTCACAAACGAGGGTCAATTCAACACAAAAGATGAACATGACGGCACATGCTAGTGGATGAGTTGAATCAACTCCACAGCAACTACATCAATTTATCCACTAACCATTCAGAAACATCCGGTTTCATTCTAAAAGTTGTAACTTCTTCCTGAGTCTCTCCATCAGTGTCGACTCCGGTTTGAACAATGTAAGGCTGAACACTTTCCTCATTTTGGCTGCGTGAGATTCTCCAGCTTTGTTGTTGTTGAGCTGTTAAAGCTCCGCCCTCTTCTGGAAAGCGGAGCTCATTTGCATTTAAAGGGACACACACAAAAATTGACAAATTTGACAAGCTATAATAAATGATCTGTGGGGTATTTTGAGCTGAAACTTCACAGACACATTCTGGGGACGCATATTACATCTTGTGAAAGGGGCATTATAATAGGTCCCCTTTAACGTGCCCCTATTATGCCGTTTTAAAGGTTCCTAATTTTGTTTCGGATCTCCTACAGCAGGTTTACATGCATCCAAGATCATCATCATATATATGTCAGCATCAGCTCTTTTCTCAGTGTCTGAAACGCTTCGTTCGAAGATTCGGTCTCTCTAAACCCCGCCTTTCTGAGAGCCTGCTCTGCTCTGATTGGTCAGATGGCCCAGTCTGTAGTGATTGGTCGACAGCTTACAGTGCATGTCGGAAACTAAACGCCTATTACCATATTTGAATCTCAGCTCTGGATTTTTTCCAGCACTTGAGTGATACGAACAGGCATCGGTTTTTCCGTATCTCATCTCAAATTCTACAGATTTGCAAAGTGGTTTTCTCGACTTGAACAACACGAACCAAACTCTTCCAGTCTCAGCTACAACTACAGTGTTTGAGGGCGGGGCAAAGTAGACCTCGTTCGCTGACAGCCAATGAAAACCATTGGCTGGCATTATGCAAATTAGTTATATTGTTACATAGGCATGTAACAGGAAGTGAGACTGGAATCACTGACGACTCGTTTCAGCAGTTGAGAATCGCTTCTTTCTTTTGATCTCTCTGATCGACATCTCTTCTCTGATGATGAGGGCGGGGCAACCTGTCACTCACATGAGATCCACCAATAGCAAACCACAACCATCCAATCAATTCCACACAAACAAACTCAAACCGCACCCAACATTTGTTCTTGTTTGCGAAGCATTTCACTCAGATATACGACACAATAGGGAAGAAAAGACCATTTTAAGACATCATTGAGTCTTTGTTCACGTTGTTCAACTGTTGTTGTTTTTATCCGTGCTTTATCAATAATTTGGGATTAATGTCAGCACACTGTTGCAATTAATGAGAAACTTTAAGAGTCTCGACTTTGAGTTGGTGGGGATTAATTAAAGATTCATGGCAGGAGCAAATTGTTATTGATCATAATTAAATTTTAATTGTTTATTGTTTATTTATGGATGCGTTATGTGAGCTAGCAATAAAGCCTGATAGAATATACGACACATTTACAAACTACATATATTATAAAATGCTTGTTTTGGATAAAATCTAAGTCTATTTTACCTCATATACACTATGCATATACAAACAAACACATATAAATATTTTTAAATAATTGTTTTAATTTTATAAAAATTATATATAATAATAAAATATTATATTATATATATAATTAAAAAAAAAAAACAATATAATAATAAGTATAATAAAATATAATCTAATAAAATAATATTTTTTGTATGTATGTATATCACATGAAAAGCAATATTTTTTGCTTTCTGTGAAGATTTAAATCATTTAGAAAGTTACTGCCTATGTAGACAGCATGGCAGCTCACTAGGGTTTGGATCTGAGCTAATCGTCGCCTAACGTGTCTTATTAGACCTGTGAGGATGAAAGACTGAAACAAGAATACAACATCAGTCATTTCTGAAGAAAGGTGACACAATATCTGAACACAATCCTCCTCCTCCACTGCTGTCGCTCTGCTGCTGCTGAACAGATCAATAATGGTAGAATAATTTGAGACCATTAGACTACACTTACAGGAAATGCAAACGCCAGATCTCAGGGGAGACGGCGAGTCCAGACGCTACCCATGCAGCAAAACAAAAGACCTGCGCTATGATGTCAATAATATCCAACATTAAATGCCACGAATGTTGAATTATGGGGCTGAACTGATGCGTGAAATGCATGTACACACGTCTAACAGAGAATAAAGTGATCCGCTTGAATTTGCATGTACACTTCTGCTTTAATGACTTCCTCCCTACATGTATTTTAGCACACAACATGGCACACATCCAACGACACTGTACCATAACCTGAAAAACTACAGCATGAATCAATTTAAAGAGTGACATCAGCATGATAAATAACAATCTAACGCTCAGATACAAGATCAGGCATGAATCAGAAACAAGAAAACGGAGCCGTTCAATAATTCAGTAATGAGTTCAGTGCAGCTCCAGATATGAATTCAACGCTTCACATTGACCTGTAATTCATACGTTCATTATTCGTCCTCATGCTTCCTGCGATTAATAAATTCAGCGGCTCTAATTACGGCAAACCATTTCTGTTCGTTTGACACGGCTGCTAACACGGGAACAAATCATCTATCTTTGTGCCAATTAGACACTCTGGAGTTAAAAGACACGTACCAGTGTGTTGCAGTGCATTCTGCACTATCAGCAAAGAACACGTGCGATGCAGAAGAAGCTCCCTAGGTTGTTTACTAAGTTTTAGCGCACTAGGAGGTCAATGGAGTCATGTCATACTTTTTAAATTGAGTTTATTGCCTCTCAACACAAAAAGGATTAGTGATTGGATGACGTCATTATATCCTCAGCCAATCACAAGCTCTATTCCTTCTGTTTAACCAATGAAACTGGTCGATGTGGACTCTACAAATCATGATGTCATAGAGGATTTAACAGTTCTGAGATTCTGATTGGCTGTTCTGATTCAGAACAAAATAAAAGGTTGTTACATTCGTTCTACTAAAATTATAAACACAACCACCTGGAAATGTCTTAGTAACCAGCCACAACACCCTGGAAACCACCCAAAAACACCCTAGCAAACACACAGAAATACACTTAAAAACAACACCAAACGCCTTAGCAACAACCTAGCAACCACCCAAAACAACATAGAAACAACCTAGCAAAGTCCTAGAGCATAGCAACCACATAGTAACACTAAAAACCACTCCGAACACATTAGCAACCACATAACAACCACCCAGAACACCTTAGCAACCATATAGCCATGTTTTAGTAACCACCTACAACACCATGGCAACCACTCAAAAATACCCTAGCAAACACACAGTAATGCACTTAAAAACAACCCCAAACACCTTAGCAACAACCTAGAAAAGTCCTAGCAACCACATAGTAACGCTAAAAAAAACCCACCCAAACCTCATAGCAACCACCCAGAACAAGACAGATACAACCTAGAAAAGTCCTAGCAACCACATAGTAACACTAAAAAAAACACCCCAACCACATAGCAACCACCCAGAACAAGACAGATACAACCTAGAAAAGTCCTAGCAACCATCTAGAGCCTAGCAACCATAGTAACACTAAAAAACACCCCAACCACATAGCAATCACCCAGAATAAGACAGATACAACCTAGAAAAGTCCTAGCAACCATCTAGAGCCTAGCAACCACATAGTAACACTAAAAAAACACCCCAACCACATAGCAACCACCCAGAACAAGACAGATACAACCTAGAAAAGTCCTAGCAACCATCTAGAGCCTAGCAACCACATAGTAACACTAAAAAAAACACCCCAACCACATAGCAACCACCCAGATCAAGACAGAAACAACCTAGAAAAGTCCTAGCAACCATCTAAAGCCTAGCAACCACATAGTAAAACTAAAAAACACCCCAACCACATAGCAATCACCCAGAATAAGACAGATACAACCTAGAAAAGTCCTAGCAACCACATAGTAACACTAAAAAAACACCCCAACCACATAGCAACCACCCAGAACAAGACAGAAACAACCTAGAAAAGTCCTAGCAACCATCTAGAGCCTAGCAACCGCATAGTAAAACTAAAAAAACACCCCAACCACATAGCAACCACCCAGAACAAGACAGATACAACCTAGAAAAGTCCTAGCAACCATCTAGAGCCTAGCAACCGCATAGTAACACTAAAAAAACACCCCAACCACATAGCAACCACCCAGAACAAGACAGAAACAACCTAGAAAAGTCCTAGCAACCACCTAGAGCCTAGCAACCACATAGTAACACTAAAAAAACACCCCAACCACATAGCAACCAGCCAGAACAAGACAGAAACAACCTAGAAAAGTCCTAGCAACCATCTAAAGCCTAGCAACCACACAGTAAAACTAAAAAAACACCCCAACCACATAGCAACCACCCAGAACATGACAGAAACAATCTAGAAAAGTCCTAGCAACCACCTAGAGCCTAGCAACTACATAGTAAAACTAAAAAAACACCCCAACCACATAGCAACCACCCAGAACAAGACAGATACAACCTAGAAAAGTCCTAGCAACCACCTAGAGCCTAGCAACCATAGTAACACTAAAAAAACACCCCAACCACATAGCAACCACCCAGAACAAGACAGAAACAACCTAGAAAAGTCCTAGCAACCACCTAGAGCCTAGCAACCACATAGTAACACTAAAAAACACCAACCACATAGCAACCACCCAGAACATGACAGAAACAACCTAGAAAAGTCCTAGCAACCACCTAGAGCCTAGCAACCACATAGTAACACTAAAAAAAACACCCCAACCACATAGCAACCACCCAGAACAAGACAGAAACAACCTAGAAAAGTCCTAGCAACCACCTAGAGCCTAGCAACCACATAGTAACACTAAAAAAACACCCCAACCACATAGCAACCACCCAGAATAAGACAGATACAACCTAGAAAAGTCCTAGCAACCACATAGTTAGACTAAAAAAAACACCCCAACCACATAGCAACCACCCAGAACAAGACAGAAACAACCTAGAAAAGTCCTAGCAACCACCTAGAGCCTAGCAACCACATAGTAACACTAAAAAAAACACCCAACCACATAGCAACCACCCAGAACAAGACAGAAACAACCTAGAAAAGTCCTAGCAACCACCTAGAGCCTAGCAACCACATAGTAACACTAAAAAAACACCCCAACCACATAGCAACCACCCAGAACAAGACAGAAACAACCTAGAAAAGTCCTAGCAACCACCTAGAGCCTAGCAACCACATAGTAACACTAAAAAAACCACCCCAACCACATAGCAACCACCCAGAACAAGACAGATACAACCTAGAAAAGTCCTAGCAACCACCTAGAGCCTAGCAACCACATAGTAACACTAAAAAAAACCACCCCAACCACATAGCAACCACCCAGAACAAGACAGATACAACCTAGAAAAGTCCTAGCAACCACCTAGAGCCTAGCAACCACATAGTAACACTAAAAAAAACACCCCAACCACATAGCAACCACCCAGAACAAGACAGATACAACCTAGAAAAGTCCTAGCAACCACATAGTAACACTAAAAAAACACCCCAACCACATAGCAACCACCCAGAACAAGACAGATACAACCTAGAAAAGTCCTAGCAACCACCTAGAGCCTAGCAACCACATAGTTAGACTAAAAAAACACCCCAACCACATAGCAACCACCCAGAACAAGACAGAAACAACCTAGAAAAGTCCTAGCAACCACCTAGAGCCTAGCAACCACATAGTAACACTAGCAAAAAAAACCACCCCAACCACATAGCAACCACCCAGAACAAGACAGATACAACCTAGAAAAGTCCTAGCAACCACCTAGAGCCTAGCAACCACATAGTTAGACTAAAAAAAACACCCCAACCACATAGCAACCACCCAGAACAAGACAGAAACAACCTAGAAAAGTCCTAGCAACCACCTAGAGCCTAGCAACCACATAGTAACACTAAAAAAAACACCCCAACCACATAGCAACCACCCAGAACAAGACAGATACAACCTAGAAAAGTCCTAGCAACCACATAGTAACACTAAAAAAACACCCCAACCACATAGCAACCACCCAGAACAAGACATACAACCTAGAAAAGTCCTAGCAACCACCTAGAGCCTAGCAACCACATAGTAACACTAAAAAAACACCCCAACCACATAGCAACCACCCAGAACAAGACAGAAACAACCTAGAAAAGTCCTAGCAACCACCTAGAGCCTAGCAACCACATAGTAACACTAAAAAAAACACCCCAACCACATAGCAACCACCCAGAATAAGACAGATACAACCTAGAAAAGTCCTAGCAACCACCTAGAGCCTAGCAACCACATAGTAACACTAAAAAAAAAAAACCCAACCACATAGCAACCACACAGAACAAGACAGATACAACCTAGAAAAGTCCTAGCAACCATCTAAAGCCTAGCAACCACATAGTAAAACTAAAAAAAACACCCCAACCACATAGCAACCACCCAGAACAAGACAGATACAACCTAGAAAAGTCCTAGCAACCACCTAGAGCCTAGCAACCATAGTAACACTAAAAAAACACCCCAACCACATAGCAACCACACAGAACAAGACAGAAACAACCTAGAAAAGTCCTAGCAACCACCTAGAGCCTAGCAACCACATAGTAACACTAAAAAACACCAACCACATAGCAACCACCCAGAACAAGACAGATACAACCTAGAAAAGTCCTAGCAACCACCTAGAGCCTAGCAACCATAGTAACACTAAAAAAACACCCCAACCACATAGCAACCACCCAGAACAAGACAGATACAACCTAGAAAAGTCCTAGCAACCACCTAGAGCCTAGCAACCATAGTAACACTAAAAAAACACCCCAACCACATAGCAACCACCCAGAACAAGACAGAAACAACCTAGAAAAGTCCTAGCAACCACCTAGAGCCTAGCAACCACATAGTAACACTAAAAAACACCAACCACATAGCAACCACCCAGAACATGACAGAAACAACCTAGAAAAGTCCTAGCAACCACCTAGAGCCTAGCAACCACATAGTAAAACTAAAAAAACACCCCAACCACATAGCAACCACCCAGAACAAGACAGATACAACCTAGAAAAGTCCTAGCAACCACCTAGAGCCTAGCAACCATAGTAACACTAAAAAAACACCCCAACCACATAGCAACCACCCAGAACAAGACAGAAACAACCTAGAAAAGTCCTAGCAACCACCTAGAGCCTAGCAACCACATAGTAACACTAAAAAAACACCCCAACCACATAGCAACCACCCAGAATAAGACCGATACAACCTAGAAAAGTCCTAGCAACCACCTAGAGCCTAGCAACCACATAGTAACACTAAAAAAACACCCCAACCACATAGCAACCACCCAGAACAAGACAGATACAACCTAGAAAAGTCCTAGCAACCACCTAGAGCCTAGCAACCACATAGTAACACTAAAAAAAAACACCCCAACCTCATAGCAACCACCCAGAACAAGACAGATACAACCTAGAAAAGTCCTAGCAACCACATAGTAACACTAAAAAAACACCCCAACCACATAGCAACCACCCAGAACAAGACATACAACCTAGAAAAGTCCTAGCAACCACCTAGAGCCTAGCAACCACATAGTAACACTAAAAAAACACCCCAACCACATAGCAACCACCCAGAACAAGACAGAAACAACCTAGAAAAGTCCTAGCAACCACCTAGAGCCTAGCAACCACATAGTAACACTAAAAAAAACACCCCAACCACATAGCAACCACCCAGAATAAGACAGATACAACCTAGAAAAGTCCTAGCAACCACCTAGAGCCTAGCAACCACATAGTAACACTAAAAAAAAACACCCCAACCACATAGCAACCACACAGAACAAGACAGATACAACCTAGAAAAGTCCTAGCAACCATCTAAAGCCTAGCAACCACATAGTAAAACTAAAAAAAACACCCCAACCACATGACAACCACACAGTAACACTTTAAAAACCACCCAAAACACCCTAGCAATATATTAACACCCTCCAGAAAAGTAAAAGGGCATTTATATTTGCAGTTCCATTTCACATTTACATTACTAATAGTTGCTATTAATACACTTTGGTTTATTAATATGGAAATTAACACTCATCTCTTACAAACACAGTAAACCAGCACTAGCGTAACAGAAACAGGAGGAGGAGGATCTGCTTCACAGGATCAGAGGGGAAGTTTTGAGGTGAAGCTTTATCTGACAGTTGGAGAAGAGGAAGGATTTCTGAAATATCACGTGTGCCGCATATGAAATATCTTATTTATATTTCCACCGCAGAGGAAACCCCATCTAAAAGCTGAATGGTGTTAAAAATATCTAAGAAAAGAACAAGAACAGGTCATAGTTTATTTAGGACTACTATTATTTTTGTAATATGAAACTATTGGTCTACATGAATGTGAAATTAAATACCGTCTTAATAAACATTTCCATCCACACTCAGAGAGAGTTCAGACAGACAGACATTCAGATCCAGTTCAGTAGTGCAACACTTCCACTGACCGTCAGACATGAACTCTGACAACGGCCTGCAGACCTGCAGAGGCTTCCTCTCGCTCTGAATGAAGCCAAACATAAAGCGACATAACACTAAAGAAAGACGTCTGCTCTCGTCAGGATCAAACTAAATGAAGTCAAACGCCGGCATGTGGAGAAGAGAGAGGGGTGAATCTCAAGAAAACAGGTCTGGATTCATTTTCATATACCAATGTAAACAAATAACTTAATATAAAATATAATATAATAAGTAAATTTAAATGAATATAAATTAATAAATAAGTAACAATCTAAAATTTAATATGTCAAATAAATAATCAATATAAGTAATTAAATATATAAAAAATACAAATAAATAAAGATACAAGTAAATAATCATATAAATAAAATGCAAATATAACTAAATACAATAAAAAATAAAAATAAAAAATAATGAATATTAGTATATAATATAAATAAATAAATATAAATAAAGACTATAAGTAAATAAATATATGAAATAAATAAGTAAATAATACAAATATAGATAAAAATAAATAAGGAATATATATATATATACACACACACACACACACACACAAGTAACCAAAATGAATACAAATATAATTAAATAAAAAAATAAAAAAAATGAATAAGTAAATAATATAAATAAAAAATAATGAATAAACAAATATATAAAATAAATAATTAAATACAAATATAAATAATGAATACAAGTAAATAAATAGTGTAAATAAACAAAATAAAAATAAGTAAATAAAATGAATACAAATATAACTAAATAAGATAAAAATAGGTATAAATAATGAAAATAAGTAAATAATTATATAAATAAAAATAAAGTACATAAATATATATAAAAAAATGAGAAAACAATTACCAAAAAAATATACATATAAATAAATAATGAATATAATTTTTAAAAAGTACATAAATAAATAAACATAAAAATAAATAATATAAGTAAATAAAATAAATACAAATTAATTAAATAAAAATATATAAATAAATTATAAATATAAGTAAATAAATATATAAAATAAGAAATAAATATAATTAAAGAAATAAAGAATACAAGTAAATAAATATATAAAATAAGTAAATAAATAAAAAATTAAAGCCCATTTTAATACTTTTTTTACTCTCTCTTCTCTCTTCACATTGTGAAATATGAGCATTTTCACGAGATTCACCCAGTGTGACTGAAGTCATCCGAGTTGATGAACCATCAGAAGTAGAAAGCGTCGGCTTCCTCCGGTCAGCTGCGTTGAGCAGCGGTCAGCAGAGACTCAGCATGTTCTGGAGCTCACGGCCTCGAGAAACACTCGAGAAATCCCTGCAGCCTTCTCCATCCACAAACACACAATTACACTTCAATTACACTGAAGGAGCGAGCCAGGCCAAAGGTATCCTGGTCTTCTCGGCTGTTCTGAGCTCATAAAAGTTGAGATCACTGGACAGAAATACGAGGAATGCGACCAAACCAGACTTCTGAACTCTGAGCGACGCTTTATTGTGCTGTAAACAACAGAGAGAAATCCCAAAGCTGTTCTGTGGAAGACGACACGACAACAAACTGTGTTTGACTTCATGCTTAAAGTCAGACAATGAGTTCAACTGAACCAGATTAACAACATTCAAAACTACTAAACTTGACTATTAACATTTAGTAAATCCATAAATGTGTTGTGATGTGTTCAGATCATGTTGCTTTAGTTCTCAGAAACAGGCTTGTTTTTATAGTTTGAGTGTTTGGTTTCTAAATTTCTCCTGAATTTCAGCCATTTCTTGCTCTCGGAGGCACACAAAACACACTGTGCTCGACAGGTCTGTTTGATTTTAATGAAATGGTGTAATTTTAATTTAGTTAATGGTTTTTGAGGACACAGTCTGTCCACGTCAACATCGGCCCAACCTGACGAGCTTCGAGCAAATGACTGAAACAATCTGCAGCAAAAATACTGTAAGATTTCAGTGATGTAATGAATAAAAACAAACAATACAAAAAATACACATCATCATCATCATCATCACATTAACATAATACACAAAACAAAAACTTTTCCATACTATTAGACTATTTACCATAAAATATATTTTTCCTTTCAAATATACACAAATAAAAATAATATTTATATATAAATTATTTACCTACATATATATATATATATACACACACATACAAGAAATAAATCAAAAAAATTCTATATGAATTAACTATATATAAATTAAATAATAAAAATTTAATTAAATTAAATTATATGTAAATTATTTAACAATATATAAATAAATAAATTCAATATATTATATAAATAATTAAGCAATAAAAATAAAATTATATATATAAATTATTTATATATAATTAAATATTTATTGTGCACTTTAGTTAGATTAATTGAATAAAATGCGTGCTGAAATCATTGATCTTGCGCTGCACCGACTGACAGATTATAAAGAGAGAGCGGCGCTTGATTTCTGTCATTCATTCACAAGAAAAGTTATTGTTTTTCATCAGATTTGGTGAGTATTTCATACTTTACATTGACAAAATGTATTTTTAAACCTAGTTATTTTATAATGTTTAATATTTAGTGAAAAACGATTAGAGGAAATGGCTGATATATGCGCAAATAAATGCTACTTTGCCGCCACCTGCTGGTCAAAGTGGTAATTATTGTCTTTTTTATTTTTAAATAAGTGTTTTCTATCAAATGTTGAATTTCCTACATTTTTAAACGTTCGGTTTTACACTGGGGACAATTTGAGAAGGATGAACAGATAATGTTTGTGGTCATCACATTAAAAATAACATTTGAAGCGCTGGAAAATAATGCGTTCACCGGAAATGCCAGAGCTGGTTTAACGACAACCAGAAGTAACCGTGCATATAGTCCACTGAAGATCCCAGTACAGAAAACTACAAAGATGATGAATGAAGAACCTTCATTTATGAGTATAAGAATATAAAAATACATATAAAATATATTTATATATTAAAGTCTGACTGCGTACAACCTTTAATAACAACAGAAGCACTGTATACTGCTGTCCAAACTCAATATCGTCACGTGATCTTCTGAAATCTCTCTGTCGCTTGGTCATCTTCCGAGAACGAGAATAAATCCGCCTTCACATCCTGTGAAGAGTTTCACTTCTGCATCCAAACGACTCAAAGATTCAACCTTCAATCGCTCATCGCTCTACACACGCCTTCATCTGAACTTAAACTTTATCTTACGACACACTTCAGATCATCTCAGTTCACGCATGAAAGCAGAACTTTTACTTTTCTGTTTGCTTGTACAGTCAGGGATCTCCAGTTTAGTGTTTTTCTGGAAATGTTTTTGCTGTTATATTACAGGTTCCTCAGATCAGTGTTTTTGTTTCTGGTTTCTTTAAAGCACCAGAATATAGTTGATCTTAAAACAAATCACAACCCATTTTACCCCCATTATTAAAACTGGAATGTGAAAGGAGGAGAAAAGAGTGTAGTGTGAAGAAAGAGTCATTTTCAAGTTCATGTCAGCTTTAAAGAGGTTATTCTGTTCCTTCAGGCAGTAAAGATCCTCTCTGACTCCAACTGGGGCCTTTTTAAAGAGTCTGTACTGGATAATCATGCATAAATAGAAGATACTGTAGTTTATTAATTTGATTTTTCTCCCTCTAACGCACTGATTTCATGCTGCTGTCCTCAGATGATCTGTAGTGTCATATATCTGAAACTAGAGACCTGCTGCTCGTCCGTCACATCTGCGACTTCTGAAAATCATCATCTGTATCGCCTCGTTTCACAAAGAAAAACAAACTTTGACTAATAAACACTTCATATGTCAATAACATAACAATAAACAAAAATATATATACTTTCATCTATAAATTATTAGATTATTTACCATGCAATATATTTTTATCTTCCAAAAATACATAAAAACTAAATTTTAAAAAATATAATAACAAAATGTAATTTATATATATATATATATATATATATATATATATATATATATATATATATATATATATATATATACACATATTAAAATTTTATATTTGTATTTTATTATATTTATTTTATTTTAAATTAAATGTCTTGTATATTTTTCTTCCAAAAATGAACAATACATAAATAATATATTTTAAAATATATAATATAATGTAATAGTAAAATGTCATTTTTTATATTAAAATAAATAAAAATAAATCATTTATCAATAATATATATATAGATTTATATATAAATTATTTTAATTTTTTATTTTAAATCTGTCATTATATATATATATGACAAATTTGAAAATACTTATATAATATAAATATATATAATATAAAGTAATAAAATCTTTAAATATAAAATAAATTAAATTATATATAAATGTAATTATTTATAATTTTATTATTATTTTTATTTTATTTTTTTTATTTTAAGTTGTGTATATATATATATATATTATACACACATATATATACATATAAAGTATATTATATATACATATAAATATATAATAAAGTAATAAAATCTTTAAATATAAAATAAATTATATATAAATGTAATTATTTATTATTATTTTATTTTATTGTAATGTTGTGTGTATATATATTATATATATATATATATATATATATATATATATATATATATATATATATATATATATATAAATTTCAAATAAAAAAAATTTAACATAAAATAAATATATAAAATTTAAATAATTATTTATGACATAATATACATATACAAATTTAAAATAAATTATAGTAAAATAAATTATTTATATATAGTTTTATTATATTATATTATATTATATTATATATAGTTTTATTATATATATTATATTATATTATATTATATTATGTTATTATATTATATATATATTATATTATATTATATTATATTATATTATATTATATTATATTATATTATATTATATTATATTATATTATATTATAATCTCCAGGTGTAAAATCATCAAACGTCAAGAATAATTTAGTGTTTTACACACTGGCCTCTGCAAATGCTAAACTGGTTTAATTATCATGTAAAACAGGAACTTTAACTCACATTTGCATAAAAGTGTTTATCATTAATGGTCTACGTGAGAAACAGTAACACTGATGCTTGACTAAACAAAACGCCACTAATATTCCCGTTTGGTAGGTCACATCTCCGGCCGGATAACACTGAACTCTTCTGGAACACATTAAGAAATGAAAACAATCTTCATTGGCTGTATTCTCACTCAAGTCAACAATATGCTAATGTAGGCCAGTCCAATCTATTTATGAAACACTGAAACCACAGTGACCTTCATCACACAGAAACGGCTGATCCCGGGAATAACGCACACGACACCTATAAACAATCCCATAACGCCCTGCAGCTGTGAAGATGCACACGTGCTCTGAAAGAAGACATTGTTCTGCAGGAGAGGATCTGAAGGACGGAGACGAGGGTTTGGCCCGGTCACAGAGGAACCGTTGAGCGCCGGCTATATTTGAGAGTCCCTCGACACTGCGGCCGGGAGAGGAGATAAAGGAGGACTGTGATGGAGGAGAGGAGAGAAATCAACCGCTTCACATGCAAACATCACATTCAGTGGTATTATGGTAGTGTTTGAATACTATTATTAACATTTATTCATATTTTGCATTAGCTTTTGTTTATATATTTCATTTATTTATGTGCATTTGTCATTTTGACTTCCAATGCAACACTACTAATTTTCTTTACTTTTCTTTTTAGGTTTTTCATCTAATATTTAAATTTTATTTTATCTCAGTTATTGAAAACTATTCTAATGGTTTTATTAAACAATAACAACTGTAGAGATGAACGATTCTGGATGAATTGAGAATCGCTATTTTTTTTTTTTTATTATTTAAAACATAGATGAATCTCCTATGATTCTGAATGGTCAACTAAACAAAATGTTAATTGCTGCAGTCTATTTAAAAATGTTTAATTAATTAAATTTTGTTTATCTGTTTGAAGAAATGATTCAATGACACTAAATACTTCACTTGTTTCATTACTGGATGAATCAGCGTTTTTGAATGAATCTCTTGAATGATTCAATGACTCACTCATAAATACTACCCTTGTTTCATTACAGGATGACTCAGTGTTTTTGCACAAATCATTTAAATAAATGATTCAATTACTCACTTATAAAAACATCACTTATTTCATTACTGAATGAATCAGCGTTTTTGAACAAACCTCGAATGAATGATTCAATGACTCTCTCATAAATACTACCCTTGTTTCATCATAGGATAAATCAGCATTTCTGAATGAATCTCTTGAAATGAATGATTCAATGACTCACTCATAAATACTACACTTGTTTCATTACTGGGTGAATCAGCATTTTTAAACGAATCTCTTGAATGAATGATTCAACGACTCACTCAAAACTTAATTCATTCTGAATCAGCTTTTTTTTTTTACGAATCTTTGATTCAATGATTCAATGATCCACTCATAAATACTACCCTTGTTTTAATACTGGATGAATCAGTGTTTTTGAACAAATCTCTTGAATGAATGATTAAATGACTCACTCATCAATAATACCCTTGTTTCATTACTGGATGAATCAGCGTTTTTGAACAAATCTCGAATGAATGATTCAATGACTCACTCATAAATAATACCCTTGTTTCATTACTGGATGAATCAGCGTTTTTGAACAAATCTCAAATGAATGATTCAATGACTCACTCATAAATACTACCCTTGTTTCAAGCATCAGCATTTATGAATGAATCTCTTGAAATGAATGATTTAATGACTCACTCAAATACTACACTTGTTTCAAGCATCAGCATTTTTGAACAAATCTCTTGAAGAAATGATTCAACGACTCACTCAAAACTTCATTCATTCTGAATCAGCATTTTTTTTAACAATTTCTTGAATGAATAATTCAATGATCCACACATAAATACTACCCTTGTTTCATTACAGGATGAATCAGCATTTTGAATGAATCTCTTGAAATTAATGATTCAGTGACTCACTCATAAATACTACACTTGTTTCATGATTCAGCAACTCATTCAAAAGACTTCATTCGTTCATTACTGGATGAATCAGTATTTTTTTGTAATGAATCTCTTGAATGAATAATTCAATGATGCACTCATAAATACTACTCTTGTTTTATTACTAGATGAATCAATCACTTTACTTTCAAAAGTTGATTTATTCCATTTTGATTGCTACCGTAGACATCAGTGTTTATATCCAAACTATAATCACTTTTATCCCAGTATTTCTGTGACAATTTGAATTATTGTAACACAGAAAGATTAAATCATGCAGTGTTTCAGAATTGATCTCACTTTAAATGCAAATGAATGTAAATGTAAAGTTTAAATATTTTCCAAACTTTTACTTGAGGCACGAAACGACCTCCTAGCAACCACTCAGAACACCCTAGCAACCACTTTGCAATGCCCTAAAAAGTCTAGATTTTATATGAAGGAAAATGCTGATCCTTAAATAAAACCCAATGACAAATTGATAAAAAGTGAATATTTTCTCACTGCCGTTTCCTTCAGGCGGGTCTGAAGCGCAGATAAAACCACCCGAGCTCAAGCCTGCAATCTCAAACAGATTATATTCCAACATGAAATTCAGTTTAATCTTGTGGGAAATGAACATGAAGTGTCATCATATCATTTAGAGACTCTTACAGGCACTGAATCACACACACTCCATTTAACTCTAAAGGACGCAGCCACTGGGGTTAAAACACACACACACACACACACACACACACATATATCATTAACACAAACATCTGCATTCAGTGAGGATTTGCCCCAGGGCATGATGGGCCGCCACTGAGGGAGGAATCTCACGAGGAAACACGCACACACACGCTGTAAAAATGACTTCAACAATATTCAGATGATCAGGAAGAAGGTCAAATAACATCCTTCTAAAACAGATCAATCTGCATACTGGTTCATATGATTATCGCATTGAGGAAATAAGAGCTTTTAAAGGAACAGATCACCTGAAAAACAAAGGGTTTGGAAGAAGATAATAAACCATCCCAGAAGAACTCACTTTCTGCTTCACAATAACAGGAAGAAGAGAAACTCAACTTCATGAAACACAAACTAAACCTTACACAACCCAATACAGCAGAAAACTGATGAAACTTCCTCTTCAAACACGACTGATCTTCAGTAACATGAACACACACACACAAATCCTCCTCTAACAGCATCAGCTCATCCAAACGCCAGACATACTTCCAAATTAATCTACAATCTTCCAGAAACACTGGGCCGTACGCTCACAATCTCGTGTGGTGTCGAGCGTGAACGCGCACACAATCCTCACATCATCCCGACTGAAATCCACTTATGCCGAACGCTCTTCCACTGTGATTTTCCGCTCAGTGTCCGTGTTCCTCACCGGCTATAATCAACCGTCAATCAAAATCCACTGATCTGGATTTATCAACTGCACAAGAGAAAAACACCATCTGAAAACATCTGCTGATTCAATGTAAAATAAAAGGTTCCAGTTAGAACCTTCTACAAGCTCAAACTGTCACATAGACATGTAAATGCACAATTAAAACTTCATAATTCATTAATTATTTAGAATACAGACATGGTCTCTTTTTAGACCTTAAACCTCAGGTCTTTATCGAACGGGACATCATCAAGACTTCACTTGCTTCATTAATGGACGATTAGCGTTTTTGAATGAATCTCTTGAATGAATGACTCCCTCATAAAGACTTCACTTGTTTCATGACTGGACGAATCAGCATTTTTGAACGAATCTCTTGAATGAATGATTCAATGACTCCCTCATAAAGACTTCACTTGTTTCATTACTGGACGAATCAACGTTTTTGAACGAATCTCTTGAATGAATGATTCAATGACTCCCTCATAAAGACTTCACTTGTTTCATTACTGGACGAATCAACGTTTTTGAACGAATCTCTTGAATGAATGATTCAATGACTCACTAATAAAGACTTCACTTGTTTCATTGCTGGACGATTCAGCGTTTTTGAACAAATTTCTTGAATGAATGATTCAATGACTCCCTCATAAAGACTTCACTTGTTTCATTACTGGACGAATCAACGTTTTTGAATGAATCTCTTGAATGAATGATTCAATGACTCCCTCATAAAGACTTCACTTGTTTCATTACTGGACGAATCAACGTTTTTGAATGAATCTCTTGAATGAATGACTCCCTCATAAAGACTTCACTTGTTTCATGACTGGACGAATCAGCATTTTTGAACGAATCTCTTGAATGAATGATTCAATGACTCCCTCATAAAGACTTCACTTGTTTCATTACTGGACGAATCAACGTTTTTGAACGAATCTCTTGAATGAATGATTCAATGACTCCCTCATAAAGACTTCACTTGTTTCATTACTGGACGAATCAACGTTTTTGAATGAATCTCTTGAATGAATGATTCAATGACTCACTCAAAGACTTCACTTGTTTCATTACTGGACGAATCAGCGTTTTTGAATGAATCTCTTGAATGAATGATTCAATGACTCACTAATAAAGACTTCACTTGTTTCATTGCTGGACGATTCAGCGTTTTTGAACAAATTTCTTGAATGAATGATTCAATAACTCCCTCATAAAGACTTCACTTGTTTCATTACTGGACGATTCAGCGTTTTTGAACAAATTTCTTGAATGAATGATTCAATAAATCCCTTATAAAGACTTCACTTGTTTCATTACTGGACGAATCAGCGTTTTTGAATGAATCTCTTGAATGAATGATTCAATGACTCCCTCATAAAGACTTCACTTGTTTCATGACTGGACGAATCAGCACTTTTGAACAAATCTCTTGAATGAATGATTCAATGACTCCCTCATAAAGACTTCACTTGTTTCATGACTGGACGAATCAGCGTTTTTGAATGAATCTCTTGGATGAATGATTCAATGACTCACTCATAAAGACTTCACTTGTTTCATTACTGGACGAATCAGCGTTTTTGAACAAATCTCTTGAATGAATGATTCAATGACTCACTCATAAAGACTTCACTTGTTTCATTACTGGACGAATCAGCGTTTTTGAACGAATCTCTTGAATGAATGATTCAATGACTCACTAATAAAGACTTCACTTGTTTCATTGCTGGACGATTCAGCGTTTTTGAACAAATTTCTTGAATGAATGATTCAATAACTCCCTCATAAAGACTTCACTTGTTTCATTACTGGACGATTCAGCGTTTTTGAACAAATTTCTTGAATGAATGATTCAATAACTCCCTTATAAAGACTTCACTTGTTTCATTACTGGACGATTCAACGTTTTTGAATGAATCTCTTGAATGAATGATTCAATGACTCCCTCATAAAGACTTCACTTGTTTCATTACTGGACGAATCAACGTTTTTGAACGAATCTCTTGAATGAATGATTCAATGACTCACTAATAAAGACTTCACTTGTTTCATTGCTGGACGATTCAGCGTTTTTGAACAAATTTCTTGAATGAATGATTCAATTACTCCCTCATAAAGACTTCACTTGTTTCATTACTGGACGAATCAACGTTTTTGAATGAATCTCTTGAATGAATGATTCAATGACTCACTAATAAAGACTTCACTTGTTTCATTGCTGGACGAATCAGCGTTTTTGAACGAATCTCTTGAATGAATGATTCAATGACTCACTAATAAAGACTTCACTTGTTTCATTACTGGACGAATCACGTTTTTTTTGATTGAATCTCTTGAATGAATGACTCACTCATAAACACTTCACTTGTTTCATGACTGGACGATTCAGCGTTTTTGAAAAAATTTCTTGAATGAATGATTCAATGACTCCCTCATAAAGACTTCACTTGTTTCATTACTGGACGAATCAACGTTTTTGAACGAATCTCTTGAATGAATGATTCAATGACTCCCTCATAAAGACTTCACTTGTTTCATTACTGGACGAATCAACGTTTTTGAATGAATCTCTTGAATGAATGATTCAATGACTCACTAATAAAGACTTCACTTGTTTCATTGCTGGACGATTCAGCGTTTTTGAACAAATTTCTTGAATGAATGATTCAATGACTCCCTCATAAAGACTTCACTTGTTTCATTACTGGACGAATCAACGTTTTTGAATGAATCTCTTGAATGAATGATTCAATGACTCACTCAAAGACTTCACTTGTTTCATTACTGGACGAATCAGCGTTTTTGAATGAATCTCTTGAATGAATGATTCAATGACTCACTAATAAAGACTTCACTTGTTTCATTGCTGGACGATTCAGCGTTTTTGAACAAATTTCTTGAATGAATGATTCAATAACTCCCTCATAAAGACTTCACTTGTTTCATTACTGGACGAATCAGCGTTTTTGAATGAATCTCTTGAATGAATGATTCAATTACTCCCTCATAAAGACTTCACTTGTTTCATGACTGGACGAATCAACGTTTTTGAATGAATCTCTTGAATGAATGATTCAATTACTCCCTCATAAAGACTTCACTTGTTTCATGACTGGACGAATCAGCACTTTTGAACAAATCTCTTGAATGAATGATTCAATGACTCCCTCATAAAGACTTCACTTGTTTCATTACTGGACGAATCAGCGTTTTTGAAAGAATCTCTTGAATGAATGATTCAATGACTCACTCATAAAGACTTCACTTGTTTCATTACTGGACGAATCAGCGTTTTTGAACAGAATCTCTTGAATGAATGATTCAATGACTCACTCATAAAGACTTCACTTGTTTCATTACTGGACGAATCAGCGTTTTTGAACGAATCTCTTGAATGAATGATTCAATGACTCACTCATAAAGACTTCACTTGTTTCATTACTGGACGAATCCGCGTTTTTTAATGAATCTCTTGAAAGAGCCTGCTGAAAGGTTTTAAAGTACCATTTTCATGGTCAAGCAATGTCCAATTTCAAAAACGTTTTTTGAGTGTTTAAGCTTAATATATGATGATTACTAAAATGTGTGATAGGGAAAAAAAGACAATAAAAAGTAAGCTGTGAAATAACAAGAAAATGGCTCCTTATAGGGGTAAAAACTAATATCTGGCTGAAACTGCGACTTGCTGAAGTCTCCAGCTTCTCAGATGTCTCTCTTGAGAAAAATACCCTAGAAATCTCAAAAGTGAGTTTAAGAAAAGATTCTCAACCTTACTATATATGAGCGCAAATATTCCTCAAACCGAGCCTGATCTGTGTGTTGGTGTCAAAGTGTCTCCTGGAGAGCAGGAGGAGTGTGTGAATGTTGTTCTGGGATCATCTGATTCAGCGTGAGGGGATTTTTACACACGTCAAGGGCATTCACCAGGGTTTAATGCAGTGGGAATGTGTTCCGATGGCCTTGGGATGGAGGCTGTCCATGCTTTTACAACCATGTATCA
Organism: Megalobrama amblycephala; assembly: GCF_018812025.1. Classification (NCBI taxonomy): domain Eukaryota; kingdom Metazoa; phylum Chordata; class Actinopteri; order Cypriniformes; family Xenocyprididae; genus Megalobrama; species Megalobrama amblycephala. The sequence continues at coordinate 32,568,899 of NC_063058.1, forward strand.
TATGATGTGTCACTTCATATCTCTGTAGAAGATGATGTGCCACCCGCCTGCAGCATTCCGGAACATTCCCTCTTTCGGTTCAGAATAGTGTGAAACTTATTCAATTTATCACATTTTTAAACATTTAACAAGAATGACATTTTTAGGGCCCTATGAAATCACTTTTGTTCAATTTTTTCCACTTAAATTTGAATATATTCCATTTTCCCTGTTTTAATTTTTTTCTGGATTCCATTTTAATTGTCAAATTAATTTTTTAGTAATCGATAAACATGTCTAATCAACTGAAATCATAAACTTATGCACATTATCAAGAATTATTTTAAAAGTTTAACAAAAACTACATTTTTAGGGCCCTATGAAATCACTTTTATGTTTTCCCAAATTCCGTGTTTTCCATTGTAATTTTTCTGGATTCCATTTTAATGGTAAAATTAAATTTTAGTAATCAAAATGCATGTCTGATTAGTTGAAATCATTAAACGTATACAATTTAACAATCTATTAAAAGTTTAATAAAACATTTAAATTTTAGGTCCCTATAAAATCACTTTTGTTAAATTTTTTCCACTTAAATTTGTCTATATTAAATTTGTTTTAAGTTTTCTGGATTTATGATATCATACGAATTTATTATAATAAAAGCTAGTAATGAAATTGAATGAATCTTTTAAAAAGAAACTACTTTTACTACTTGCACTACTTTTGATTTATTCATCCAAAATTGGCCAGATTCCGCAACATTCCGCATTATACTGTAAATTCCATCTTTATGACTGGATTCCATGATTCTGTCTGAGTTTCAAAGGTCCAAAAATGACAAATGATGGTCAAATGACCTCGTTACGTTTAGAATAAACAAACAGTAGAACACTGATACATCACAGTGATTTGAATCTTTTGAATCGGTTCACCTGTGCACTCTGTTTGAATCTTTCTTTGAACGATTCGGACTGGTCTGGATCTTAATGCCTTGTTCTGATCCACAAACACACACTGTGAATGCAAATAACAGCCGGCTCTTTCATGTCGGCCGTGTACAGTAATGAAGAGCAGGTCCATGTGTCTCACAGCTGAGCGAGAGAATCGAGGCTAATGAGGAGCGCTTTTAAAAGATATAGTTGTGTAATCGTGCGTCACGCATCTCTCTGTTCAGCCTCGCCTTTGATCTGAACATCACAGACGGAGAAATGTGGGAGTCGGGAAAGCGTTTGATGCTGTTGCTTCTACATCTCTTCTCCGTTTCACCTCCACCAGCTCATCTGCATGTGAATAGTGCTGTTTGTGGGAGGGTAAAAAACACCTGCGCTGAAAGAACTTCACAGGAACAGGACGTGTGACGGGGTTCAGAAGCGTTCAGCAGGTGGGCGGAGCAGACAATCCAGCCTATTTAAATGTTTGCACAAACATAATTGTGAACCAAATGATTCTGGAATATTGTGACCCTTTCTATTGCAAACATTAAGTCTTGTCTGAATAATATAATATAATATAATATAATATAATATAATATAATATAATATAATATAATATAATATAATATAATATAATATAATATAATATAATATAATATAATATAATATAATATAATATAATATAATATAATATAATATAATATAATATAATATAATATAATATAATATACAATTATATATAAATTATTCAATTATTTTCATTTGAATTTTATTTAAAATTTTATATCGTATATATATATTAAATGATGCAATATATGAAATTTAAATATATTTAATTAGATATAAATATAATATAAATAAATTATAAATAAATAAATAAATTTGAATCTAACTTAATATATTTTATATTTCATATATTGCATCATTTATAGATATATATATATATTATTTTTTATTATTTATTTTAAATTTGTAAAATATGTGTGTGTATGCGTGTAATTATATATACATAAATTATATTTAATATTATATGTAATATATTCATTTTAATTATATTTTGAATTATTCTTGTTCTGCATTAACTTATATTTATTTATTTATTGTTGTTATTTTTAGAACTATTTCAATAAAAGGGTATTATAAAACACACGCTCTGATATTGAAATGTCTGATAACAAGACTATGTAATATAAAAATACAAATATTACCATTAAAAATATAATGTAAAATATTTATATTTATTTATATATATTTTGATAATAAAGATATAAATATAAAATTATATATAAATATTATAATTTAAAATAATGTAAAATAAAATAATGTAAAACAAAACAAAACTAAATAAAATAAAATAAAATAATAGTCATTCTTGTTTGGCAGTCACTTTAAAAAAAATGAATTTGCTTGTGTTGTTATTCAGTGATTAACAAAGAACGCAAAACATTTTAATGGAGTATATTTCTCCACATTAAATTCTACATCTGAGCATATTTCATCCGGCTTTTAGGAAACTGGGTCGGATTCAAGCAGTCAAGCGATTCAAGGTTAATGAAAGACGTCGCAGTGACCGTCCGGAGTCAGAGGCAGAAAACGGCCCCACCCAGTAATCAGACACGCTGAGGAGAGAGACCGACTCCTGCTGCCTACACAGGGAGCTACCTGCTAAGACAGCATCCCAAAAATGCCAATATACGATGCCTGAAAATGCTGTCTAGGTGTTGAAAACAGCTGACAGGTTCAGCACAGGCCTGCTTATGGAGCCAATTCAAGAGCTTCCCATGAGGAAATGACTGGTGGGATCAGAAACACTAATGACACGTTACTAATTTAGAGCGTCGTATTGCCTAGCGAACTCTCCGCAAGCTGTTTAAAGGTCCGAGTGTTTATCGTCTAACACTGTCGTGAGCTACTTTAACTGTCAATCCTTCAGCACAAGGACATGATCACAGTAACACTGCTGACCCAAATACCATTAAACACACACTCATCCAGACCGCTCCAGCCAATCAGAGCAGCTGTTTCAGCTTTAAATCAAATAATAAAGCTTAATGAGGAGATGAATGAAGAGCTTGGGTTAATTTGATCAGTTTCGTCGTGGTGTAGAGAGTCTTTCATTGCCAGTGTGGAGTTTATATGCATTGTGCTTGAACTGGTCTTGAATACGTGTTACAACTTGAATCACATTTCATCTGAAAATCCCCCCCAAAAAATAAACAATATATATACACATATATATGAGAACTTTGAAGGTTAAATGTCATGCAAAAAAGAGGGCTCATTTTCTTCAAGCTAAAATAATTCTGATAATAAATAAATACACACATAATAAATAAATAAATAAATAAAATAATTAAAATAAATAAATACACAAACACAGAAAAATAAATATATGTATAAAGTAAATACACAAACAAATATACGAATAAGTACACAAACAAATAATAAATAAATAAAATACAGAAACAAATAAAATAAATGCACAAATAAATAAACAAATACACACAAATTAACAAATAAATACAAAAATAAATTAACAATTAATAAATAAATGCACAAATAAATAAATACACAAATAAATAAATAAATAAATACAAAAAATAAATGAATAATTAATAAATAAATGCACAAATAAATTAATAAATACACAAATAAATAAATTAATAAATGCAAAAAATACACAAATAAATTAATAAATGCACAAATAAATAAATGTACAAATAAATACACAAATAAATGAATAAATGAATGCACAAATAAATAAATACACAAATAAATGAATAAATGAATGCACAAATAAATGAATAAATGAATGCACAAATAAATACACAAATAAATGAATAAATGAATGCACAAATAAATAAATACACAAATAAATGAATAAATGAATGCACAAATAAATAAATACACAAATAAATGAATAAATAAATACACAAATAAATGAATAAATGAATGCACAAATAAATAAATGAATAAATGAATGCACAAATAAATACACAAATAAATGAATAAATGAATGCACAAATAAATAAATACACAAATAAATGAATAAATGAATGCACAAATAAATAAATACACAAATAAATGAATAAATGAACGCACAAATAAATGAATAAATGAATGCACAAATAAATGAATGCACAAATAAATAAATAAATACACAAATAAATGAATAAATACTCAAATAAGTAAATACAGAAATACACAAATAAATAAATACAAATAAATAAATAAAATAAATACACAAATAATTAAATGTTCAAATAAATAAATACACTTATAAATGAATAAATACACAAATAAATAAATACTCAAATAAGTAAATACACAAATAGACAAATAAATTAATTAATTAATAAATAAGAAATAAGAAATAAGAAAGGTGGCCTGAACATGTTTCCATTAAATTCAGCCAAATAACGAAATGAAGTATCTTTCATTTGTGAAGCATTTTACACACCAGATCATCTAATAACAGCCATTACTACATGATTATGTGATATATATTTATATATACACTATTAACTTAATATAAACTCACTCATACAAGATTTTACCACCTCCCCCTATAATATAAACTCCCATGATCCTCAACAAACCCAGTTTATACTGCAGGCCTGCAGAAGCGTGAGGACTGTAATCTGAGGTTTCTAGCTTGTTGCATCATTTCATCCTGCCGAGAGCGAATCAAAGCCCAGCGTCAGTGTTGATACGAGCAGAAGTCCTGAACACACGAGGCTCAGGTGCAGGAGAGATGCTCAGACGCTCCTCTGATGACCGTAATGAGACGAGACTCATATTCCCACAAACAGCCTCCAAAACATCCCTGCTGGAATGTGAGCGTGTGCAAACCAGCTGCAAGGCCAGCGGCCCAAACTCAGACCTTTAATGAATTAACTGAAGATCTCCCATCAAGCACTGCAGGAGAAGCCATTGGTTCATTCGAGGTGAGGCACTGAATTCATATTCCAATCATTCAAATCAACACTGTAACTGGAAGTGAACACTTCTCCATTTGTCAACCGTCACTAACCCCACACTAAACTGACACAGAAACCGGTTCTACTAGAGCCTGACGCCACTACCAGCTCCCCATGATGCTTTGCATTTCCAGTGAAACTCAAGGCAATAAAACCCCTTACAACCAGGACACTATTCATAGCCGGCGTTATGAAACGGAATAATCCATATCGGCTTTAATGGATTTGAATTACGAAGAGCTCACAGCTCGACACCCCCATCGCTTCGGCTCCGAAAGATCTTTAACTCAATAAAAATTGATTATATTCGTGTTTACCCGAGCGTCAGGCGCGCAACAACGGCAAATCGTCAAGATGACGTCTAGTTAGTCGACATGATCTCAAACCCTCTCGCATCCACAGAAACCAGTGAGCAAATGTGTCAGTGCTGAGCCAGCAAGATCTGGAGATGTATAAAAATCATTTATGAACGCAGCTCACTATGTAGGCAGCTCTCTATGATACCCACACTGCTGTCTAAGTAGGCAGCACACTATGTTATCAGGATATGACGCACAACAATGGCCATAAATGCTATCTAGATAAATAATCCACTAGAGAGGTCCAAAAATGATGTCTAGATAGGTAGCCCACTATGTTTTGAGACTATGATACTCAGAATGTGGTCTAGCTAGGATGCTTACTATCCAGGCAGCTTTCTATGATGCAGTCTATGTAGACTGCGCACTAGATTTTAAGAGTATAATGCCCATAAATGCTGTCTAGGTAAACAGCACACTAGATTTTGATACAAATCTAGGTAGGCAGCTCACTACAGTAGGTTTTGAGACAGACCCTATGTAGACTGCTCACTAGCTTTTAAGGGTATCATGCCCATAAATGATGCCTAGCTAAACGGCACACTAGATTTTGAACAATTGGGTTTTTTAAATGATGTCTAGATAGGTAGCCCACTAGGTTTTGAGACTATGACACTCAAAATGTGGTCTAGCTAGGATGCTTACTATCCAGGCAGCTTTCTATGATGCAGTCTATGTAGACTGCAGTGCACTAGATTTTAAGAGTATAATGCCCATAAATGCTGTCTAGGTAAACAGCACACTAGATTTTGATACAAATCTAGGTAGGCAGCTCACTACAGTAGGTTTTGAGACAGACCCTATGTAGACTGCTCACTAGCTTTTAAGGGTATCATGCCCATAAATGATGCCTAGCTAAACAGCACACTAGATTTTGAACAATTGGGTTTTTTAAATGATGTCTAGATAGGTAGCCCCCTAGGTTTTGAGACTATGACACTCAAAATGTGGTCTAGCTAGGATGCTTACTATCCAGGCAGCTTTCTATGATGCAGTCTATGTAGACTGCGGCGCACTAGATTTTAAGAGTATAATGCCCATAAATGCTGTCTAGGTAAACAGCACACTAGATTTTGATACAAATCTAGGTAGGCAGCTCACTACAGTAGGTTTTGAGACAGACCCTATGTAGACTGCTCACTAGCTTTTAAGGGTATCATGCCCATAAATGATGCCTAGCTAAACAGCACACTAGATTTTGAACAATTGGGTTTTTTAAATGATGTCTAGATAGGTAGCCCCCTAGGTTTTGAGACTATGACACTCAAAATGTGGTCTAGCTAGGATGCTTACTATCCAGGCAGCTTTCTATGATGCAGTCTATGTAGACTGCGGCGCACTAGATTTTAAGAGTATAATGCCCATAAATGCTGTCTAGGTAAACAGCACACTAGATTTTGATACAAATCTAGGTAGGCAGCTCACTACAGTAGGTTTTGAGACAGACCCTATGTAGACTGCTCACTAGCTTTTAAGGGTATCATGCCCATAAATGATGCCTAGCTAAACGGCACACTAGATTTTGAACAATTGGGTTTTTTAAATGATGTCTAGATAGGCAGCTTACTAGATTTGAGACTATGACACTAAGAATGCTGTCTAGCTAGAAAGCTAACTATCCAGGCAGCTTTCTATTATGCCCTAAAATGCTGTCTATGTAGACTGCTCACTAGATTTTGCAAGTATAATGCCCATAAATGCTGTCTACTAAACAACACACTAGAATTCAGCTCACTACAGTAGGTTTTGGGACAGACTCTCTGTAGACTGCTCACTAGATTTTAAGGGTATCATGCCCATAAATGATGCCTAGCTAAACAGCATACTAGATTTTGAACTATGGGGTTTTAAAATGATGTCTAGATAGGCAGCTTACTAGGTTTTGAGACTATGATGCTCAGAATGCTGTCTAGTTAGGAAGCTGCCTGTCCAGGCAACTTTCTATGATGCCCTAAAATGCTGTATGTAGACTGCTCACTAGATTTTGATATAGGCAGTCTAGGTAGGCAGCTCACTACAATGGGTTTTGAGGCTATGATACCCAAAACGGACTCTATGCTCAGAATACTGTCTAGGCTAGGAAGTTCACTATTCAGGCAGCTTTCTATTATGCCCTAAGATGCTGTCTTTGTAGACTGCTCACTAGATTTTACGAGTATAATGCCCATAAATGCTGTCTAGCTAAACAGCACACTAGATTTTGAACTATGGGGTTTTAAAATAATGTCTAGATAGGCAGCTTACTAGGTTTGAGACTATGATGCTCAGAATGCTGTCTAGTTAGGAAGCTGACTGTCCAGGCAACTTTCTATGATGCCCTAAAACGCTGTCTCTGTAGACTGCTCACTAGATTTTAAGGGTATAATGCCCATAGATGCTTTCTAGCTAAACAGCACACTAGATTTTGAACTATTGAGTTTTAAAATGATGTCTAGATAGGCAGCTTACTAAGTTTTGAGACTATGATGAACAAAATGCTGTCTATGTAGTCTGCTCACTAGATTTTAAGGGTATAATGCTCATAAATGCTGCCTAACGAAACAGCACACTAGATTTTGATACTATGAGGTCCAAAAATGATGTCTAGATAGTCAGCTTACTAGGTGTTTGAGACTATGATGCCCATAATGCTGTCTAAGTAGGCAGCACACTATGTTTGCAGGCTATGATGCCAAACAATGGTAGAATGGCCATAAATGCTGTCTAGGTAAACAGTCCACTAGAGGTCCAAAAATGACATCTAGATAGGCAGCTTACAAGGTTTTGAGACTATGATGAACAAAATGCTGTCTAGATAGAAAGCACACTAGATTTTAAGGGTATAATGCTCATAAATGCTGCCTAGCAAAACAGCACACTAGATTTTGATATGAGCTCCAAAAAATGATGTCTAGATAGTCAGCTTACTAGGTTTTTGAGACTATGATGCCCCAAAAATGTCATCTAGATAGGCAGCTTACTAGGTTGAGACTATGATGCTCAGAATTATGTCTAGCTAGGAAGTTCACTCTCCAGGCAGCTTTCTATTACACCCTAAAATGCTGTCTATGTAGACTGCACACTAGATTTTAACAGTATAATGCCTGTTGATACTGTCTAGCTAGACAGCACACTAGATTTTAAACTATGAGGTTGTAAAATGCTGTCTAGATAGAAACCTCACTAGTTTTTAAGGATATAATGCTCATAAATGCTGCCTAGCTAAACAGCACACTAGATTTTGATACTATGAGCTCCAAAAAATGTCATCTAGATAGGCAGCTTACTAGGTTGAAACTATGATGCTCAGAATGATGTCTAGCTAGGAAGTTCACTATCCAGGCAGCTTTCTATTCCACCCTAAAATGCTGTCTATGTAGACTGCACACTAGATTTTAAGAGTATAATGTCCGTTGATACTGTCTAGGTAGACAGCACACTAGATTTTAAACTATGAGGTTGTAAAATGCTGTCTAGATAGAAACCTCACTAGTTTTTAAGGATATAATGCTCATAAATGCTGCCTAGCTAAACAACTCCCTTGATTTTGATACCATGATGTCCAAAAAATGCCATCTAGACGTCAGCTAACTAGGTTTTTGATACTATGATGCTCAGAATGATGTCTAGCTAGGAAGTTCACTATCCAGGCAGCTTTCTATTACACCCTAAAATGCGGTCTACGTAGACTGCACAGTAGATTTTAAGAGTATACTGTTCATAAATGCAAAAACAGCACACTAGATTTTGATAATATGAGGTGCAAAAACGATGCCTAGATCACAAGATTTTAATACTATGCGTAGCAGAAATGAAGTCTGCATAGGCAGCACACTTGGTTTTGAGACACAGGCAGCTTATTGAGTGTGTCTAGTAGACTGACATCAATGCATATATTTAGATGCATGTAAAAGACAATGACATGCATTAATCTAATCGTCTTTCATGTTCACATCTCCTGCATTACTGCACTAGGATTGACTGATCCAGACAGCTCTCTATGATGCCAAAAAAGCTGTCTATGTAGAAAGATCACTAGATTTTAAGAGTATGAGGCCCATAGATACTGTATTGGTAAACAGAACACTAGATTTTGATACTAATTGATTGCCAGAATGCTGTCTATGCAGTCAGTTCACAAGATTTTGAGCTTACTGAGTACGTCTACTGCTTTTATGTTGACTGGCATTCATATTCATATGCAGTGAATATATGAAACATCATTATTTGAGGAAGCACTCATTCATAAGTGTCATGTTTATTGCTGTAGGATTGCATCGTTCATATGAACGCAGACTCAACCAGAAACCCAACTCAACAAAGACAACCCTAACAACCTCAACCAGGACATGAAAACACATCCAGAATCGAATCGACACAGAAAACAGCAGAAAAAACGAACCACATTTCTGCGTCAAACGCGTTTCGCGTCTTACCTGAGCGTTTTATCTCTACTGACGCTCGCGGTGTTCCTGCATTCCCCCGCTCCGGCTCTGTCAGTGAACACACGCCTCAATCAATACTCGTTTTGCTTGTAAATCCGTTTGAAAGCTCCCGTTGTCGTTTAACGCGAGTGGAGACGCCGAGCTCCGCTGCCGCGCGGTCATGAATGTCACTTGATCGCGCTGGGTAGATGCGCGCGCGGTCATGGAAGCGCGTTCCCGTGACAGATAATCACTGTGCGTTGACGTGAACGCGAGGTGTGGGGCGGGGGCGCGCGCGAGTGGTAGAGTATTAACTCTGTCAGATAATGATGAGGTGTGTTTAATAATCTATCTATCTATCTATCTATCTATCATCTATCTATCTATCTATCTATCTATCTATCTATCTCACATGTGTTGCATACAGTGGCCGGACCCCCGTGGACGTGACGGGCAGTCAGACATGTTTGTTAGACGAGGCCCCCGTGGCCCCGAGGAGTCTGAATTCCAGGACCCAAAGTGAGGCCCCTGCCGTGCAATCAGATGGTCGACGGGGTCCGAACTGACAGGATCTCTAGGAGAACCGTCATTAGCTTGGAGTGCTTTAAAGAAACCAGATGGACGATTGGGAGACGGGTCAGAGTTTATGAGGGGCCGACCATGACGGAGCAAAACAACACAACTGTATTTTATCTGGACAGACCAAAGAGTGTAATGTTCCTCAACCCCACACATTTAGAAAGCAGAAGTGATTTGACATGATATTTCAGATCTCTGAAGAATGCAGTCAACAAACAATTTAAAAAGAGACCTATAATGCCCTTTTCACAAGATGAAACTATAAGTCTCTGGTGTCCCCAGGAAGTTTCAGCTCAAAATCCCCCACAGATCATTTATTATAGCTTGTCAAATTTGCCCCTATTTGGGTGAGAGCAAAAACACGCCGTTTTTGTGTGTGTCCCTTTAAATGCAAATGAGCTCCGCTTTCCAGAAGAGGGCGGAGCTTTAACAGCTCAACAACAACAAAGCTGGAGAATCTCACGCAGCCAAAATGAGGAAAGAGTTCAGCCTTACATTGTTCAAACCGGAGTCGACACTGATGGAGAGACTCAGGAAGAAGTTACAACTTTTAGGACGTTTCTGAATGGTTAGTGGATAAATTGATGTAGTTGCTGTGGAGTTGATTCAACTCATCCACTAGCATGTGCCGTCATGTTCATCTTTTGTGTTGAATTGACCCTCGTTTGTGAAGCAGTCCGGCGTAAAATGACGGCATGTCAACAACACTCTACTACAACGACTCTTCCTCTTCTCTAAAGCAGCCCAACATGGCCCCGCCCCCTTTGTTGTGTGTTCTCGGGGGCGGAGTTTATGTAAATTTTAGGGTTTGTGATGTCACAAACCCAGGAAGAATCTCGTTGTAGTCCCTACCAGCCAAAGTGATTTAAGAAAATATCTCCCTTTGCATTGAACTTTGAGCGTCATATCTTTGCAGATGTTGTTTATGATCAAACAGCAACATGATTCATTGATTAATGCTCTTAAAAATAAAATTCCACAGAAAACTGACAGAAAAATAACTAATAAAACAGGGAAAAGTGAAAGAATCCCAAACAAGGCCGATAGAGATTCCCTGGCGCTGGTCATCTGGGCCTGGTGATATTTTCCATGTTATAAGCACGTTCCATGCTGTGTTGGGATATTTCAGCACTGCGGCCACATTAGACTTTATGGATCCAATAAAACACTGCAGAGAATGACAAACTCACACCACACACTAAAGCAGAGAAATGTTTAACAACATTTACTATATTACGTGTTGATTAAGAATGGGAATTTGGCTTTAAATCTAATTCTCTTCAAATCACTGTGACTGTCCTCGTGATGAAAGTCTCTACAGGAAACTGACAGCTAGAACATCTCACAGCTTTAGTCAGTACAAGGTGTGAACACGCGTCTGAGAGCTGAGCTGTTCCTCAGAGAATGACGCTCGTGACGTGTGATCCCGCTTCAGTCCACTCTGAATGACTGACTGGATTTTCACTGACTCACCATCATCTCAAAGTGAAACTAACTCTGTGAATCTGAAACTGAATTGTGACAGAAGAACTGACACCTGTTTGTGAAACTTAGACAGTGAATAATGCAAATTTCCTCTGACTAACTGAATGGGGATGAACTGGATTACAAAATATCACAACGGCCCAAAGGCCATAAAACGAAACACAAAGACAATCCTGAAGTTCTCACAAAGAAATGTGAATCATTCTGTCAGGCTCAATGTCAGTACAACAACAAATGATATCATTATATATACTTACAAATATACTATTTTGTATTTAATATGATTTCTTTTCTTTCTTCTTTCTTTTGATTCACCACCCAGCTAACAGGGAACGTTCTCAGAACTTGAGCTCATGTTCTCAAAGTTTCTTCCAGTAACGTTTATAGAACAAGGTTATCTGGTCTTTAATAATGTTCTCAAAAAGACAGCACAAAAACATTATTTACACATTGTACATGGAACGTTTTCCTGATAAGTTTTAGTTGGACATTCATTTAACATTTTTTTAAATGTTACTACTTGTTTTAGAATGTTCAGAGAACATTCAAATGTAACATTCAAAAGTTGGACTTTATCTAACATTTTTAAATGTTACTTTTTATCAATTTGAGGGAAACAAATTCTAAATCACATGCACGATTTATAAATCGAGGGAACAAAATAGTAAATCGCGCACACAATTTAGCAAATCGAGGGAACAAAATAGTAAATCGCCCACACAATTTAGCAAATCGAGGGAACAAAATAGTAAATCGCGCACATAATTTAGCAAATCGAGGGAACAGAATAGTAAATTGCGCACAGAATTTAGCAAATCGAGGGAACAAAATAGTAAATTGCGCACACAATTTAGCAAATCGCAAAATAGTAAACACAATTTAGCAAATCGAGGGAACAAAATAGTGAATCGCGCACATCATTTAGCAAATCGAGGGAACAAAATAGTGAATCGCCCACACAATTTTGCAAATCGAGGGAACAAAATAGTAAATCGCGCACATAATTTAGCAAATCGAGGGAACAAAATAGTAAATCGCCCACACAATTTAGCAAATCGAGGGAACAAAATAGTGAATCGCGCACATCATTTAGCAAATCGAGGGAACAAAATAGTGAATCGCGCACACAATTTAGCAAATCGAGGGAACAAAATAGTAAATCGCGCACACAATTTAGCAAATCGAGGGAACAAAATAGTAAATCGCGCACACAATTTAGCAAATCGAGGGAACAAAATAGTAAATCGCGCACACAATTTAGCAAATCGAGGGAACAAAATAGTAAATCGTGCACACAATTTGGCAAATCGAGGGAACAAAATAGTAAATCGCGCACAGAATTTGGCAAATCGAGGGAACAAAATACTAAATCGCGCACATAATTTAGCAAATCGAGGGAACAAAATACTAAATCGCGCACATAATTTAGCAAATCGAGGGAACAAAATAGTAAATCGCGCACACAATTTAGCAAATCGAGGGAACAAAATAGTAAATCGCGCACACAATTTAGCAAATCGAGGGAACAAAATAGTAAATCGCGCACACAATTTAGCAAATCGAGGGAACAAAATAGTAAATCGCGCACAGAATTTGGCAAATCGAGGGAACAAAATACTAAATCGCGCACATAATTTAGCAAATCGAGGGAACAAAATACTAAATCGCGCACATAATTTAGCAAATCGAGGGAACAAAATACTAAATCGCGCACATGATTTAGCAAATCGAGGGAACAAAATACTAAATCGCGCACATGATTTAGCAAATCGAGGGAACAAAATAGTAAATCGCGCACATGATTTAGCAAATCGAGGGAACAAAATAGTAAATCGCACACACGATTTAGCAAATCGAGGGAACAAAATAGTAAATCGCGCACATGATTTAGCAAATCGAGGGAACAAAACAGTAAATCTCGCACACAATTTAGCAAATCGAGGGAACAAAATAGTAAATCATGTGCACGATTTATCAAATTGAGGGAACAAAATAGTAAATCGCACACACAATTTAGCAAATCGAGGGAACAAAATAGTAAATCGCGCACACAATTTAGCAAATCGAGGGAACAGATAAGTAAATTGCGCACAATTTTCTTTTTTTTTCCTTGCATGTCATGTGTGGCGCTCCGTATCAGAGAACATTCAAAAGTAACATTCCAGTAATGTTTGAAGAATGATAAAATGGAACGTTCCCTTAACATTCGCATAACCTAGAAAAAACATTTATAGAACATTTTTTAAAAACTGAAAGTTAAGATACTATATATATATATATAACGTGAAAAGAAGTAGCACTGTTTCTGAATAGTGATTCTGTGATCAGGATAATGGGTTTTTAACAGAGTCACGCTCCACTCTGGATTCTATAGGTTCACTGAAGGGCTTTATAGAAAGCAGATGTTTTTACGGTGAGCGCTCTAATCTTTGCCCTGTATCAAATCACTATGTTAATAAAAGTCTTTACCTGTCATCCACCCTATATATTACATCACCGCTGCGTTCCGTTCCGTCTTCTCCATGAAAAAACTCAACACGGAGAATTTGTTACCTCACAAAGACATTCGTCTGCCAGTGAAAACACTGCAAAGTTCACAGAAAATATATGTGCTGCCTATCATTTTATGGCCTCAGTCAATACTGGAGCTCATTAAACAGTTACTCGACAGAGACGGTGGGATTAGCTGCTCTTTATTTCCACAGCTGATGTTAAATCACACTAAAGTTTTATCAGGAGAAAGAGACACAAAACATTAAGCTAATATTCACTGGGGAGAGTTACTACACGACATTTGCAAGAATTTAACAAGTGCAAGTATCTCGGTTCTATTTTAAGTCTAAAGAATCTGCAATAAAAACAGAAGTGCTTCCTTAGAGAATAAACTCATTGGAGAATGAAAGAATGACACATTTCAGTTTAAAAAGCCAAATTAATATGTCTAGACTTTATGAGTAAGATAGATCAAGTAAAACAAGTTTTTAGTAGTGTTACACAATAAAAAAACTTTCAGAACAATTTTGCCATAAATTAACCCTGAATTTTATTTAATATTGCACAGCCTTTATATTGTTAACCTGTCAATATAATAATCTTACTGTGGAACAAATCAGTAAACACAAACTGACCAAACTTTGACCTGAAGTTCTGGTTTTTACACATACACTTCTTTTCCACAAACTCAAAGTGTTATTAACTATTTATATTATTAAAAAGCTCCAGAGCTGCAGTGGTTGTGAAATATCAGTCCGCAGAGAATCTGATCTCCGTGTTTTGTGTAAGAACACTTGGGGCATCTTTTCTCTGGATCCACCTTAGTAAAATAAACAGTGTTTGTGTTAGAAAGGTGGAGGAGATTTACTCCAGTCCTGCAGGGTCGACTGGATCACGGCCAGCAGAATCCAGTTAAAGGAACAATTCGCCTGAAAACTATCATTCTGCCATCATTTATTCACACTTATGTTTCTTTCTTCTATAAAAACACAAAAGGAGATGTTTAGAAGAATCTCAGAGCTTCTGTTTTACATTTGAATTTTAATTTATACTGCTATAAGTTTCATAATATAGGAAAATAGATTTGACAGCATTAACAGAGGGAAATTATCAAATAATAACGACTTACTGTAAATTTGAGTCAGTTCCACAGGGTTTGTATGGAAACCCATTTCTGCCACATAAGAAAACATAATCAGGCTTTGGTCAATCATAATTATGATTCATAATTATCACATACTAAGTCATAATTATGAAAAAAAGTCTTAATTTGGAGATAAACAATAAAAATAATGAGATAAAAAGTTGAAATTATGACATACCAAGTCATAATTTTGAAAATAAAAATTTAAATTATGACAAAAAGTTGAAATTATGGCAGTCTTAATTATGACATAAAAAGTCAAAATTATGAGATAAAATATCGAAATTATGACATAAATGTAAAAAATTATGATAAAAAGTTGAAGTTATGAAAAAAAGTCCAAATTGTTACACTAAGTTGTAATTTTAAAATAAAAAGTCAGAATTATGAGATGAAAAGTTGAAATTCTAAGTCATAATTTTGATAAAATGATGATAAAATTTTGATAAATTATGACAAAACGTTGAAATAAAAAGTCTTAATTTTGGGATTTATAGTCAAAATGATGAGGTAAATAGTCAAAATTATGACAAAAAGTCAAAATTATTAGATAAAATATTTAAATATGACATAAAAGTCCAAATTATGACATAAAACATCAAAATTATTAGATTGAAATTATGACAAATCATAATTTTGAAAATAAAAATTATGACAAAAAGTTTGAATTATGACAGTCTTAATTTTGAGAGTCAAAATTATTTGATAAAAAGTTAAAATTATGAGACAAAATATTGAAATTATGACACAAAAGTCCAAATTATGACATAAAAGTCAAAATTATTGGATAAAAAGTCAAAATTAATGCACTAAGTCGTAATTTTGAAATAAAAAGTCAAAATTACGAGATAAAAAGTTGAAATTATGACATACTAAGTAAATTTTGAAAATAAAAATCTAAATAAATTTAAATTATGAGTCTTAATTTTGAGATTAATAGCAAATGAGCTATTATGAGATACTAAGTCATATCTATGAGATTAAAAAGTTCAAAATTTTGAATTTATGTGTCAATTATAACTATTTATAACTTTTTGATCATAATTATGACTTGGTACGTCATAATCTCTATTTTTTGAATGACATGAGGCTGAGTAAATGATGGCAGAAGATTCATTTTGTGGTGAACTGTCCCTTTAAGAGTGTTCTCTTCTGGAATCCACATGTGTCCGTCTTCCTGGCAGGGTCGATCCAGGACTTGCCAAGTCCATTCCGACAGAGAGGACAGATGGTGACAAGGTGACTGTCTTTCTGATCGCGAGTGCTTTTCAGGGAAGTATGAACGGGATTTATTCATCCATGCGGAAAGGACTTTTTCCCTTTACGGACTTCATTCAGTGTTTTGGCGTTTGACTTAAAGTTTTGGACCATGCAAGAACATTTCTGCCACATAAGAAAAAAAAATCACACTTTTGTAAATCATGGCATAAAAAGTCGAAATTATGACAAAAAGTCAAATTTATGACATACTAAGTCATATTTATGGAATGAACAGTCATAATTATGGCATTAAAAAGTCTAAATTATGAAACACTAAGTCATAATTATGACAAAAAGTTGAAATTATGACATACTAAGTCATATTTATGAGATGAAGTCAAAATTATGACATACTAACTCATTATGACATAAAATGTCAAAATTATGACATATAAAGTCTTATTTATATGATGAAAAGTCTAAATTATGACATACTGAGTCATGTTGAGATGAAGTCATAATTATGACATACAGTAAAAAGTCCAAATTATGACATACTAAGTCATAATTACGGCATAAAAAAGTCATAATTTTGATTTTCATCTCATACCATAATACTAAGTCATAATTACGATGTTAATATCATTAGTTTGACTTTTTTTATACCATAATTATGATTTTTATGTCATAATCATGATTAGTATGTCATAATTTCGACTTTTTATGTCACATCTTGGAAATCTAAAATCTTTCTTACCAGGAAAATAGACCAAAAATATTGAAAATATTTATCGGTAACACTTAAAGGTTATAATGGACTATAAAGGTATTCATAATGTACGTTATAATGCATTATATCTCTTCATAAATAACTAACCAAAGTTAAAATGCACTATAATATTTGCAGATTCCTCATTACATCTGAAACTGGTTGTTTGTTGTGTGTTTTAACGTATATACTTTCTAAAGGCGTAACATAAGTATTATAACTGTGGTTATAAATATTCATGAGATCATACAATGCATTATAAGCTGCATAATTTATGTATTAAAATACTTTTATAATGTATTATACATAAAGGTTTAAAGGGAAGTCTTCCTCTTATGGCTCCACATGTTCATCCACTGAACCACTCTCTAGACTGCCTCATTTTAAGCATTAAAAGTAACCTATATATTGTGTGTTTGGCTGGTTATGTTGGTTTAATGAAGCCTGTTTTAAACCATCTCGAGTGAGAAATGCTGTTCTCATTGACCACAAATTCACTGCCGTGTTATTTTTCGCCCCTGATGTCCTTTGGTCTCTCAGCTAGGACCGCAAAAGACCCATAAAAGACGGTTTTACTGAAGCATGCTTTAACTAAACCCTCCGTATGCGAATAACAGACTCAAATGAAGCTGTTTTCAGAGTCTTCTGTGACTGTATTAAACACACTCAGACTACAGAGTGGATCTGAATCCGACACGCCTCCGAATATCATTTACTTTCCCTCTTTTCCATCCAAACCCATGGCTCTCTTTCTTCTGTGGGACACAAAAGCAGCATCATTGAGTAATTGAGGTGAAACTCCCTTCAGAATGAGCGTTCAGTGACCCTTCGAGGGGTCGGATGAAACATTCCAGGAATTGCTCACCTCAGATGTCAGTTTAAGGCCTCGAGGAACCAGGTGTGTCACTGCTGGCCATGAAGCTGCAGCAGATTCCCACTTCAAACCATCAACCTTCAGCTAAGAACGTTTTTTTTTCAGATAATAATAAAACAAGAATGATGACTATAACAATAACTATTCAGCGTCCACAGCAAAAAACAATAGCGTTCTGTTTATTATAAGCGCGCGCTGCAGTTTTGTCGTCTGTCTCTTTAAATGCTCGCGCTCTTTTGGAGTAGAATAAATTCTGATTGGCTGTCGATGTTTTTATCATCCATCAGTGGAAAAAAAGAAAAAAAATCATCTTGAACGCGATTCCAACGATATCGTTCTTCTGTGAAGTTTTCGTTATATAGGTGTGCCGTAGATAATACAGTTTATAGATGAATACAACCTGACATGTGCACACAAATAAGTCTGAGAAAGAACAGACCAGATGATTATTTAACAGTTACTTGTTGTCAAAGTCCCTTTAAGACAAGTCATTTCACTCGGCGGCCATCTTTGAAACGGCTCTCGGGCATCCTGGGCATCATGCAATCTCTTTGAATGGGGAAACAGAAAATTCTCCAAAACTGTTCGCCAATCTTACGATTAAATTTCATATTTGTAATCACCAATCAAATCTAAAAAAACTGTTTTTTAGGCTGGATCAAGCTAATGCGCATGCGCAGATGTAAATGCGCGTCTCCTGTGCCTCATTTCAGAGGCGCGCGTCTGACTGTTTCTATAGAAACCAGTGCTTCTAACGGCTGCTGCAGTGACGCGATGACTTTACCAGTCGGCGATTGGCTCTTATTTAGAAGGCGGGACTTATTCCGCCATATTGCCCGTTACACTTTCTCCCATTCAAAACACGTCTTATATATATATATATATATATATATATATATATATATATATATATAATTTTTTAATAATTTAACACTGCTTTTGTCATTTTTTTACAAGATGGACAAAATTTAACCAAAGTTTCACCGAATGACGATATTTTCAAACAATGCTAACAGGCTGATATCTAAAAGGACAATCAAACATTTTATATTTAGTTCAAGTTTTTAAAATATTACAACATTTTCCATGTTTTATAGCGGTTGCACCGAATGACCTGATGTTTCGGGTCATGCGTATGAACAAGTGAAAACATGAATTTATCAAATTTAGTTACTTTGCTTCATGACCATGTGGTCTTTTGCAGGTGTCTGAATGATGTCACATCCTGTCACATGATACTGACCGCATGACTTGATCCAAAATGGTCTCTTTATATCAGTTACTCCGAATGACATCAATGAAATTCATTTTTCCGGACATTATTTCTCATAACAAAGCATAACTTCTTCAAATAATTTTAACACCATTTTGCACTATGTTGATGTATGATGTTATAAAATCATGCCAGAATAAAAAAATATATACATTTATTACATTTTACGATATTTTAATCACAAATGAGCGGTTGGACGGTTAAACCGAATGACCTTTTGACGCTTCAAAATCTTTAAAAAACCTTTATATGTAACAAAATATAATTAAAACCTTTTTGATCCAATAAAAGAGATCTAGTTGTACTACCTTACATACTTTGGATGTCATATCTTTGTTTTTTATTATTATTATTAAGGCCTTTGGACAAATAAATGACCTGTCACGTCATTGACCCATATATATATATATATATATATATATATATATAAAAAAACACACTCTTTCAGAAGAGCATAATCTTTGCACTCTTATCTTGTAACTTAGAAAGCTACAAATATATTTAATTTCCTTATTTATTTGACCATTGATATTTTATCGTTGTTAACCTGTCTGTATTAGTTATTTATTTTGCTTTATACATTGTTGAGCTCATGCAACTGAAAATTGTTTGATTGTTTGTCGCCCTCAACTGGATGAATACAGGTAAACACCCTTCAGTATTAACAACTAAAAACATCTTACCATACAGACAAAACATTTTAATATTTGTTCTTCATCATCAGGGGAAAATAATAATATTGAGCCTCTTTATCATTATGGTTGTAGTGTGAACACAATTTTTATAATTTTATGGTATCTTTCTTGGTGTGATCTGGCCTTATTTAGTTTTAACAATTTAATAAAGATTTCTAAAAGGGTATATTTAAATATTCACTATAGCAATGTTGACTTTTCCAGGCCTTAAAAACCACAGTTTTACATTTTTCGTCTAATATTTACAGTTTTTCTCTGACCGTGACAATCCTAGCGGTCAGTTAATGAACACACTCTTAATAAAAAACAACAGAAACAATAAAAGTCTTTGTTAAAATCATCAGATTTTGCACATAAATGATTCTTAGAAACAAGAATGTGGTGAAAGTTTTTATTAGTTTGAACTTTCTACCTCCCGTCTGCTTGTGTCAGAAAGAAAGTTATAAAACATCTACAGCGTGGCAGAAATCATGAGCATGTACAAAAACATCACGACTACAATCTCTCATTTACAGCACAACTATTAAATATCCATATCCTACATCATCTAGCATGCCAGAAATGCAAGCGTATATTTCAAGTACGTAACGACCTACAGACGCCCCATAATGCACTTTAATACAGTCAACAGGAGATCTAACCATGATTGAACCCAAACTCCAGTCCTTCACAACTAAACCCTCTCAGATTCACTTGACCTTGACCTTTCACCTTCCGTCCTTGCTTTGAAATGATCTTGAAATGTGTGTGAATAATATCAATTCTTACTTTTCTCTTCAAGTCCACAAGAAAACCCAGAACATCTCATCTGTTCACTGCAAAAATCATTCTTAATTCGCATTTTGTCTCGTTTTTCAGTAAAAATATCATTAAAAAAACCTGCAAACAAAACAGCATAAGATATTAAGACACGTTTTCAGAGAATTTCTCTTGAGTTAAGTTCATTTTTTGAAATTTGGTATAAAAATGCATTGTACAAAAACCAAAACAACGTAATTTTTCCCGGGAATCGAACCCGTGACCTTCGCGTTTAGGATCTTGGCATACTTTTACCGGTGAACAAGACAAAAATACTCATGAAGGTGATTCTGGCAGTGCACTAAACACTGGTAAACATGCACATTTGGGGCAGGATAACAGAAATGTTTGCTCCATAAAAACAACAATATTGACACAGAAAGAGTTAAAAATGTGAAACGTTCTCCGTAACATGAAAGTGTCACCAACGTAACCCTGATCATCCGTCCTGAACGCGGAGGTGTTAGTGAAGCCAGGCAACTATGGCTAATATTCCTGCTGTGGGAATCTTCACAGGTCAGCAGTCCGGCTCTCGCGGCTCACCGGCGCCCTCTGCTGGTCCATTAGCTAACTACTCGGTGACTAGTGCTGTACCTGTGCTTGAGCTGGTGTAATGGTGAGAGACGCGCTCTCCTGATGGGTTGGCACGGGGTTAAACCTGGGTTACCTGGACAGAGAGTGAGATCTTAGAGCCCAAACACAGTCTGTGCAGGTACATGTGTGTGTGTGTGTGTGTGTGTGTGTGTGTGTGTACCTCTCTCTCATGGACATTGCCGGTTGTGTGTTGAGGAAAGACAGTTGTTGTTCCAGACTACAGACCCGGAACGCCAGATAACACGAGGAAATGATGAGCAAAATAATGCTGGGAAACACAAACACAGACGTTACAATCCTTCCTTTTACTGCAGCTTTAATTACACACAAAGACTTGACTTTTTTATTTATTAAAAATAAGACTAAAAATGTCAAGCTACTCCTGTTAAGAAAGTAAACAAATCTGCTAGTTCACACCACCATTATTAATTATTATAAAAATAATTTTTAATAATTACACATTATAATTATTTGTAATAATTATAAATTAATTTATTTTGACGTTTTAAATATTTTTATTAAGTTCTTGATTAAGAAAATAAACACATAGTTCACTATGGCATTATTAATTATTATACTTATAAATATTAATAATTATACATTATTATTTGTAATAATTATACATTTATTTATTTGACATTTTTAATATTTTTATTATGTTTTTGT
Source organism: Megalobrama amblycephala (assembly GCF_018812025.1). Lineage (NCBI taxonomy): Eukaryota > Metazoa > Chordata > Actinopteri > Cypriniformes > Xenocyprididae > Megalobrama > Megalobrama amblycephala. The sequence goes on from NC_063058.1 coordinate 32,591,125, forward strand.
TTGAGAAAGTAAACAAATCTGCTAGTTCACACTACCATTATTAATTATTATAAAAATAATTTTTAATTTATTGACTTCAAATTATTATATTTTTGTTCTTGGTTGAAAATGTAAACATCTGCTAGTTCACACTAATTATTATAAATGTAATTAATAATAATAATTATTATTTATTGAATAATTATTATTATACATGATTATTTGTAATAATTATAAATGTATTTATTTGACATTTTTAATATTTTTTATTATGTTCTTGTTCTTGGTTGAAAAAGTAAACAAATCTGTTAGTTCACACTGCCATTATTAATTAATATAAATATAATTATTTATAATTATACATTATTATTTGTAATAATTATACATTATTTGACATTTTAAATATTTTTTTACTATGTTCTTGGTTAACCAAGTAAACAAATCTGCTAGTTCACACAGCCATTATTAATTATTACCAATATAATATTAATAATTACACATTATTATTTATAATTTAACATTTTTGATATATTTATTTTGATAAATTTATTTTGATATATTTATATGTTCTTGTTCTTGGTTGAAAAGTCAATCAAATCTGCTAGTTCATACTTCCCATATTATTATAATTCATTACTATAATAAAATAATTACTATTAAGTTAATAATTATACACTATTATTTATAAAAATTGTAAAATAATGTGTTATTAATTATTGGTCAGACTCATACAGCACTTCATACAGACTATATTATATTAGGGCATATTATAAGGTAATTTTACGTTTGACTTTGTAAATATTCTTAAAATAAAAACAATGGTGTTTATTTAGAGTAATTCAATTGAACAACCAGCAGATGGCGACAATCCACCATGAAAACAAACACGTTTCTGGAGAGTCGAGGTCAAGTGTTTCTCTCAAACTCTCAAATAAAGACAGTTTATTAATAATGATTTCTATCTGGGTTATGATCATGCCAGTGCTGATGTTTGAGTGTTTGAGTGCCGCAGACTCACAGCAGAATGAAGAACTTCAGCAGATGATACTCCATGTGACCCAGTTCTGCCACGGGTTCTGCCAGCAGGATCTTCTCCGCCTCCAGACGGCGCTCTGAGGAGCACAACGCATCAGAGATCTGGCTTAGTTCTGTTCTTTCAAAAGCTTCACGCAGAGCCGAGAACGGTTTGTTTCAAATGCATCGCTGTGCCGCACAAATCCAGCTCTCTTGAGCTCTCGGTTAACAGGCGTGTCGTAGTCAAATGTGAAACCGAGCATGTAAAACTCACTGCACCGGCCTTCACAATAATCACACAACGTGTGGACATTCTCCTAACTCCGTCATGGATGTTTGACCGGCGTCTGAAGATAAAAGCCTCCAGCCAGAAACATTATCCTCAAATCAGTGTGTCAACAGCGCCTCACCTTTCGCCCAGAAACCGTCCCTTTCACATGCCGTAATATGAGCCGCAATACGGCACAAATATTTGGACAAAGACGTGAAGAACAGGGAACAATAGTTCATTAAAGAGCACTCGACTGCAGAATCAACAGAGACGTGAATAACTGAGAAACAAACATTTGCTTATTTAAACTGGATATAAATGATGGAGTTTGTGTTACAGTTAAAGAGGATCACGTGCTTTATCCATTATGAATAATAACAAAAAACATTGACACGACTATACAGCATCAAGAGTGAAACACACGAGCAGTCAGCATAAGATATATATACACACACACTTATACTTATTTAGTTTTAAATTTTATATATATATATATATATATATATATATATATATATATATATATATATATATAATAAATTACTAAATAAAACAGAGAACTATGTAAAATTTATATATCATAAGCATATATATCATATATGATATACGTTTACATGTATATGTTTTAATTTATTTAATAATTTATTAATGCTATTATTTATTTTTTGTATTTATTATATATACTTGTATTTAGGTAATAATATATATAAAATAATAGATAATTTTACATTTATTTTATTCATTAAATATATATATAATATAATATATAATATATATTATAATTAATTTATTAATGATATACTAGTTAATCTTATATAATAAATACATAATATCATTAACAAATTATTAAATACATTTATATATATATATATATATATATATATATATAGTTTATAATTACTTATTTAATTTATTAACAACATACTAGATAATTTTATTATGTATGTTTATATATATATATATATAGAATTTGTATATCATTAACATCTGTATACATATATATGATATACATGTTATATATATACTTGTTTATTTAATAATTTAATGTTATTATTTATTTATTTCTATGTATTTATTATATATGAGATGATAATATACATATAATAAAATAATATATATTTTTTAATTATTATATTAATCATTAATAAGTATGTAATTATTATAATTTATGTATAACAATTTATTATACATATATATAAATTATTAAATAAAAGAAGTATATATAGAATTTGTATGTCATTGACATGTATACCATTATACACAGCATATATGATAAACATGTTTTATATACATGTATATATATATATATATATATATTATAAATATTATATTATTTAATAATTATATTAATATTATAATTTTTAATGCATTTATTTTATAATTTATATAAAAAATAATTTATAATTAACTATTTCAATTATTACTTATATATATATATATATATATATAAACAAACATGTAATGAACACGTATATCATTATGCATGACACATATGATTGTTTGCGTGTGTCATATATGAAGGTTTGGTGTCGTACCCTCCAGCGGAGTCTCTGCGATGTACGGTGCGTCTCCTGCGCTCAAGCTGCTCGTCGAGTTTCCCAGCAGGTCCGGCAGTGATGAAGATACGGACGGTGCAGACGGTTTCCTGCGCCATGTCAACACCGGCGTGAAGTCTGTGCTCACTGGAAACTCGTCCTGAACAAAATGAGTCTCATATCAGATAACAGCTCTTCAGACGACAGAGAACTTCACTGTGTGTTTCTCATACCGTCGACAGAGACCCGGGTTCCTCCAGGTACTGCTTCAGACTTAAACTCTTCTTACCGTTCACCTGACGATCAAACACAGTGAATCATGTTTCTGTATTTCTTTACATTTGAACAATAAAACATTAATGCACATACAATAAAACATTAATGCACCTGCAGGTGTGTGCAGATTCTTCTCAGCACGTCATACACACTGTCCCGCGACAGAAGAGACACAAACACATACTGCCACAGAGAAAAAAACAAATTACATTTGAATAAAGCCTCTTAAGCAACTAAACTGCAAACTGTCTGATGAATATTCATCATTTCATTTAAATAAGTATTAAGTCACATTGAAATAAAGATCTCAGATGTTTCTCCTAAACAGACACAAATGAGTCATTAGCTGCCATACAGTAAAATTAATGTGGGGAGATCATCTGATGATTATTAATTAAATAAATGATTAATTATATAATTATTTATTAATTTATATGTGAGTGTGTGCGCATGTTCCCTCAATTTACTAAACTGTATGCATGATTTACTATTTCGTTCCCTCGATTTACTATTTCATTTCCTCAATTTACTATTTCATTCCCTCGATTTACTAAGTTGTACCGACGGTTTACTAATTCATTCCCTCGATTCACTATTTTGTTCCCTCGATTTACCATTTTGTTTTCTTGATTTACTAAATTGTACGGACAATTTACTAATTCGTTCCCTCGATTTACTCAATTTACTAATTCGTTCCCTCGATTTACTATTTCATTTCCTCAATTTACTATTTCGTTCCCTTGATTTACTATTTCATTTCCTCAATTTACTAATTTGTTCCCTCGATTTACTATTTCATTCCCTCGATTTACTATTTCATTTCCTCAATTTACTATTTCGTTCCCTTGATTTACTATTTCATTTCCTCAATTTACTATTTCGTTCCCTTGATTTACTATTTCATTTCCTCAATTTACTATTTCGTTCCCTTGATTTACTATTTCATTCCCTCAATTTACTATTTCATTCCCTCGATTTACTAAGTCGTACGGACGATTTACTATTTTGTTCCCTCGATTTACCATTTTGTTTCCTTGATTTACTAAATCGTACAGACAATTTACTAATTTGTTCCCTCAATTTACTAAGTTGCGCGCACAATTTACTAATTCGTTCCCTCGATTTACTAAGTTGTGTGCACAATTTACTATTTTGTTTCCTCGATTTACTAAGTTGCGCGCACAATTTACTATTTTGTTTCCTCGATTTACTAAGTTGTGTGCACAATTTACTATTTCGTTCCCTCGATTTACTATTTCGTTCCCTCGATTTACTAAGTTGCGCCCATGATTTACTATTTTGTTCCCTCGATTTACTAAGTTGTGTGCACAATTTACTATTTCGTTCCCTCGATTTACAAAGTTGCGTGCACAATTTACTATTTTGTTTCCTCGATTTACTAAGTTGCGCGCACAATTTACTATTTTGTTTCCTCAATTTACTAAGTTGCGCGCACAATTTACTATTTCGTTCCCTCGATTTACTAAGTTGCGCGCACAATTTACTATTTCGTTTCCTCGATTTACTAAGTTGCGCGCACAATTTACTATTTTGTTTCCTCGATTTACTAAGTTGCGCGCACAATTTACTATTTTGTTTCCTCGATTTACTAAGTTGCGCGCACAATTTACTATTTTGTTTCCTCGATTTACTAAGTTGCGCGCACAATTTACTATTTTGTTTCCTCGATTTACTAAGTTGCGCGCACAATTTACTATTTTGTTTCCTCGATTTACTAAGTTGCGCGCACAATTTACTATTTCGTTCCCTCGATTTACTAAGTTGCGCGCACAATTTACTATTTCGTTCCCTCGATTTACAAAGTTGCGCGCACAATTTACTATTTTGTTTCCTCGATTTACTAAGTTGTGTGCACAATTTACTATTTCGTTCCCTCGATTTACAAAGTTGCGCGCACAATTTACTATTTTGTTTCCTCGATTTACTAAGTTGTGTGCACAATTTACTATTTCGTTCCCTCGATTTACTATTTCGTTCCCTCGATTTACTATTTCGTTCCCTCGATTTACTAAGTTGCGCCCATGATTTACTATTTCGTTCCCTCGATTTACTAAGTTGTGTGCACAATTTACTATTTCGTTCCCTCGATTTACTATTTCGTTCCCTCGATTTACTATTTCGTTCCCTCGATTTACTAAGTTGCGCCCACGATTTACTATTTTGTTTCCTCGATTTACTAAGTTGTGTGCACAATTTACTATTTCGTTCCCTCGATTTACTATTTCGTTCCCTCGATTTACTAAGTTGCGCCCATGATTTACTATTTCGTTCCCTCGATTTACAAAGTTGCGTGCACAATTTACTATTTTGTTTCCTCGATTTACTAAGTTGTGTGCACAATTTACTATTTAGTTCCCTCGATTTACTATTTCGTTCCCTCGATTTACTAAGTTGTGTGCACAATTTACTATTTCGTTCCCTCGATTTACTATTTAGTTTCCTCGATTTACTAAGTTGCGCCCATGATTTACTATTTCGTTCCCTTGATTTACTATTTCGTTCCCTCGATTTACTAAGTTGCGCGCACAATTTACTATTTTGTTTCCTCGATTTACTAAGTTGCGCGCCAAATTTACTATTTTGTTTCCTCGATTTACTAAGTTGTGTGCACAATTTACTATTTCGTTCCCTCGATTTACTATTTCGTTCCCTCGATTTACTAAGTTGCGCGCACAATTTACTATTTTGTTCCCTCGATTTACTATTTAGTTTCCTCGATTTACTAAGTTGCGCCTATGATTTACTATTTCGTTTCCTCGATTTACTAAGTTGCGTGCACGATTTACTATTTCGTTCCCTCGATTTACTAAGTTGTGTGCACAATTTACTATTTCGTTCCCTCGATTTACTATTTAGTTTCCTCGATTTACTAAGTTGTGTGCACAATTTACTATTTCGTTCCCTCGATTTACTATTTAGTTTCCTCGATTTATTAAGTTGCGCCCATGATTTACTATTTCGTTCCCTCAATTTACTAAGTTGCGCACACGATTTACTATTTCGTTCCCTCGATTTACTATTTCGTTCCCTCGATTTACTAAGTTGCGCACATGATTTACTATTTCGTTCCCTCGATTTACTATTTAGTTTCCTCGATTTACTAAGTTGTGTGCACAATTTACTATTTCGTTCCCTCGATTTACTATTTCGTTCCCTCGATTTACTAAGTTGTGTGCACAATTTACTATTTCGTTCCCTCGATTTACTATTTAGTTTCCTTGATTTACTAAGTTGTGTGCACAATTTACTATTTCGTTCCCTCGATTTACTATTTAGTTTCCTCGATTTATTAAGTTGCGCCCATGATTTACTATTTCGTTCCCTCGATTTACTAAGTTGCGCACACGATTTACTATTTCGTTCCCTCGATTTACTATTTCGTTCCCTCGATTTACTATTTAGTTTCCTCGATTTACTAAGTTGTGTGCACGATTTACTATTTCGTTCCCTCGATTTACTATTTAGTTTCCTCGATTTACTAAGTTGCGCCCACGATTTACTATTTCGTTCCCTCGATTTACTATTTAGTTTCCTCGATTTACTAAGTTGTGTGCACAATTTACTATTTCGTTCCCTCGATTTACTATTTAGTTTCCTCGATTTACTAAGTTGCGCCCACGATTTACTATTTCGTTCCCTCGATTTACAATTTAGTTTCCTCGATTTACTAAGTTGCGCCCATGATTTACTATTTCGTTCCCTCGATTTACTATTTAGTTTCCTCGATTTACTAAGTTGCACGCACAATTTACTAATTTCGATTTACTATTTCCTCTATTTACTAAGTCAATTCCCTCCAGAAGCGTCTCACATGATTGTGTTCCCAAACACCAGCACCCGAACGCAAGATCAGATGTCAGCTTTAAGCTTTAAGCTGTGTTCCAGTCGACAGGGTCCCTATGCACTGTTCACTGCTCCCTACTCCCTGAGCACGGTATATCCATTGAAGTGGACTTCACTGACAATAATCGCTCATTTGGAACGCCCTGCAAACGTCATCAAAGAAAGTCAACAACGGTGTTGCTCTGAATGTGATATAACATAAATAAAACAGATATTATAATTTACTTTCGAATTTAAAATTGACTCTTAACAGATTTGAAGCTGTAACTGTCATGCAATATGAAAATATCTTCTCATTTGGTTAACTGTAGAAACGTATTCTTAATCCATGGTCCAGGACCCGGGTCTCATCTCGTTCGCTTTCTTTTCCACGCGCAGCCACGTAGTAAACACTTCTGAGGTAAATAAAGTAAAATAAAAAATGACTGAGTCTCAGCTGCTTTTCAACACTTATACGTTGTCATGCCTCTTCATACAATAAAATATGCAAATGTTACACTCATCGCCATAACCATTAATACTTTCGCAAAAGAACAACAAAATGTATGAATGCTTAAAAAACGTAAATTCCTCCATCGGAAAAAACTCATTTAACGGCTCTGCTCCATCGTAGTTCTGACTGGTCATGCGGTGCGCAATGACAGTTGGGTAATTTTACCTCTCTACTTCCCTATGTCGTTCGCAGTGCCCTTCGAACTGTACATGTTCGCTCCCTTCGGAATTGAATCTCACTTAAGATGGCGAAATACCCTGTGAAGTCCACTTCGCAGTCCACTTACGGCCGAATGGAACGCACCTTTAGTGTGTTTTGTCTGGCGCTCTGAGACAAACTCATTTATGATGGAGGAAAAAAAGCCCAATTGCAGCAACTTCCTTTTTTATTACTGATATTTTACGCCAATTTCCTAGGAAGAGACGATTTTGTTCTCCTGAACACATGGGATGTAAACACTGCTTTATTTGCAAATGTTTTATGCCATAAGTTAAATTCGCACCTTTGGATGGAAACATGGCTATTGTTATGTCAAAGCTGTCTAGGAGAATCAAGATATTAAATGGGATCTAAATTGTGATTTGTTTTTGTTTTTTCTTGGCAAATACAGTATAAAATCTGCCATCACGATGGACTTTGTATCCAGCGATCTTTCTGAACTGTGTTTTGCATCATCAGTGTTTTGACTGGCGCTGGACCAGACGCTGTGTGAACCTGCGGATCAGGTGTGTGAAGCGTTCCTCACCTTCTGGCTGGTGTCGGTGGTGATGGCGAGTCCGTTTGGAACCAGTCCGGCGGTTTTGTGTTTCTTCACCAGCCGCACAGACACCACCGGGATGGCAACCTAAACCAGCAGAGACAACAACCAGCTTCATCACAGACACTCATCGATAAAAACATCAAATATGAGGAGTTACTATGAGAGCTGATGATCCTGGATCTTTGTACTTTCATTCTATCAGCGTTAACAAACAAAGCAAAGACAAAACAAACAGAACGGAAGATAAAAATGGGGAAAAACTCATCCAAATTTAGCCAAAAGAAAGTGAACTGAACATAAGGTCTGAAGTAAAGTCAACAAAGCGGTGGGTATAAATCAGGTCACAAGGTATCATTGAGATACATTATCGTTTTTTCATGTTGAATTCGTTTTCAGAGTTCTGCATACGCTGAACATCAAATCAACAGATCTGATCACATGATACACTGATGCAGACGGATCAGCTGACAGCCAGTGATTATTCTAATATTATGGTCAATAACCAGGATTCCCACACTTTGACCAATGAATTTGAATGACTTGTCCGGTCCTGCAAGAGTTTTATTATAAACACACTGCACTCATTAATTCACTACATGACTTTCCTGATTTCCCCAAGATTTTTGAAAGATTTTATTCATTTCCAGAACTGGAAATCACCACTTTAAAATCCCCAGAAGTTTTTCACAACCACCAACCGATATTTGTTTGTTTACATGCTAAAGTGTAATTAGGCATCAACACATTATAATGTACAATAGAAAATATCAATGACTAAGAAATAAAAAATGCTGGGTTAAAAACAACCCAAGTTGGGTTGAAAATGGACAAACCCAGCAATTGGTTTGTTTTAACCCAGCGGTTGGGTTAAATGTTTGCCCAACCTGCTGGGTAGTTTTATTTAACTCAACTATTGTTTAAAAATTACTGTATTGCTTAATTAAAATTAACCCAAAGTATGTTGGAAATGAACATTTATTAATGTTCAATGAATAATTATTAAACAATAAACATTTATTAAATTGCTTATTAATAAATTTATATTAATAAACTATTAAATGTATATTAATAAAATATTAAAGCTTATTAATAAACATTCACCTTTTGTCTATTATTGTTGCCTCTAATTGCATCTGGTTTTTAATTTCCCAACTATTTTGGGTTCATTTTAAGCTAGCCATATAGAAATTTTTAAACAATAGTTGGTTTAAATAAAACTACCCAGCAGGTTGGGCAAACATTTAACCCAACCGCTGGGTTTGTCCATTTTCAACCCAACTTGGGTTGTTTTTAACCCAGCATTTTTTAGAGTGAAATAAGCTGATTTCTATACTGATCAATTCATATACCAATAATTCAACAATGTAGATTAATGTTATTTTAGTGTTTAATATTTATAGTTATTGATGTTTTAATGTTTATTATTCATAGTATTTATTCAGATTTTAAATTAACTTTTTTTTGTATATTATAATTTTAGTTTTTATTATGTTTAGATATTTAGATTTGATTAAATTTTAGTAATATATGTACTTAAACTTATTAATTTCAGTAGTATTTAAAGTTTCATATATATATATATATATATATATATATATATATTTATACACACACACACACACACAAACACTATATATACATATATAAATACATATATACATACATATACATGTATATATATATATATCACAATATTAATAAATACTATTAGTAGTACTTCAGTAGTACTTAAAGTCTTCTTAAATTATATATATATATAGTCATTTTAGTACTTCAACTTATTTATTTCTGTTAGTTGCCAAGATTTCTAGTTATTTTAAGGGTTTCCATATATATATATATATATATATATATATATATATATATATATATATATATATATATATATATATGATATAAATTTTATTTCAGCTTTATTTCAATTAATAAAAATGATTTTTAATAGTTTAAGTTAACTGTAACAAGACTGATGCAGATTTGATCACTGATATATCTCGAATCCTTACACTTTTACATCTTTATTTTTCATGTCACATAAAGTTTAACTACGAACCTTAATGTCTTTGCCGAAGAGGTTTGCGTAGAAACACAGCCAGTTCCGGGAAATATAAAGTCGTCCTTGAAGCAGAATGTCCCGCAGAAGAGCGCAGGAATAAACTAGAGTAAACAGGAGAGACGCTTTAATAAATAACAACATTTTGTGCGAAATACAACACATATTTACACATCTGGCATGTACAATATGTCTGAATATTAACAGACTTCAGTGGTACATGATATTATATTAATACATCAATGTTTAATTCAAAGAGAGTAAGATGATGTCTTGATGACACTTGGTTCCTGAAGTGAAACCAATGGAGATACTGATGAAGATCCGATACGTTACCCTTCATGAGGATCTCCTCCTTCGGGACGGTGGAGAAGAGTTTGTGGTACTGCGAGTTGTATTTGCTGACGGTCTGTGGAGAAACACATGCTGATGGAGACTCTTGCATTGGCTTCAGTTTCCTCTTCTCTTTCATGCATAACACAGTGGCATCTTAATGTGAAAGATGCTGAAAAGCCTACCAAAACTAAACTTTATTTGTCACGAAACTAGGTCAAATTAACTAAAACCTTCTCGAGATGCACTGAAACACTAAACTGATTCATTCTCTCACATGACAGGAAGCGTTTCGTTTTGTAAGTGTGGGAAACTCCCACGCTGGAAACTTCTCAATTCATTTCCAGCTGATAAAACACGCGATGGTCGTCCAGCACCCGAGGGTCTCGCGGATCTTTGAAACTGTGACTGAAGTGGTGAGCCGCCCATAAGGAACAAGGCTTTGTAATGTTTAACCACAATCTTGCATCACGGATGATTGTTAAACACAATTGTGGACAGAAACTTGTGGCAACTGAACTGAAACTCTATTAATGTAAGATCTAAAGAATCACTTTTGATTGATCGGATACTTTTATCCAAAGCACTTTACAACACATTTAATCAGTAACTTCAAATCATACTTTACACAAAGGTTTAGGCAACAAATTATTATTCATCTGCTGGATATTATCTGATTTAGACATATACTTACTGAACCCCTGTAGCATTTCTTTACATCTTCATAAGAGAGATCGTCAATCAGCTGGAGCCTGAAAATACACAAATAAAGTATAATTATTACTAATGGTGTTAGACGTAAAAATATTAGATGAAAATGATTTTTTCAGAAAAGGTAAAAATCTAGTTTAGTCTAATTCTACTACTAATAATGTAGATATACAAATACATACTGTATATTACATACATACATACAGAAATTACAAATTAAAATAGCATTTTAAAATATTCATAAAATATTTTAGATTCAATTAATATATTAAACATTTATAAAATATTATATATATAATTAAAAATGGTTTAAAATCTATATATTTTATATTAAATCAATATCTAAATATATATACACATTATAAATATAAATTATATAATATATAAAATTGAATTATAGAAATATCAATGGCGTGACGGGTCATTTTTTTTTGTCCAAAGGCCTTAATAATAATAAAAAACAAAGATATGACATCCAAAGTACGTACAACTAGATCTCTTTTATTGAAACCAAAAGGTTTTAATTGTATTTTGTTACATATAAAGGTTTTTTAAAGATTTTGAAGTGTCAAAAGGTCATTCGGTTTAACTGTCCAACCGTTCATTTGTGATTAAAACATCTTAAAATGTAATAAATGTATATATTTTTTTATTTTGGCATGATTTGATATCATCATATATCAACATAGTGCAAAATGGTATTAAAATTATGTGTAGAAGTCGTTGCTTTGTTATGAGAAAGAATGTCCGGAAAAATGAATTTCATTGATGTCATTCGGAGTAACCAATATAAAGGGACCATTTTGGATCAAATCATGTGACAGGATGTGACATCATTCAGACACCTGCAAAGAACCACATGGTCGTGAAGCAAAGTAACTAATTAACTAGTTGATAAATTCATGTTTTCACTTGATCATACGCATGTCCAGAAACATCTTTCGGTACAACCGCTATAAAACATGGAAAATGTTGTAATATTTAAAAAACTTGTACTAAATATAAAATGTTTGATTGTTCTTTTAGATATCAGCCTGTTAGCATTGTTTGAAAATAGCGTCATTCGGTAAAACCAAAATTTTGGTTAAACCAAATGACTTTTTGGTGACAAATTTTGTCCATCTTGTAAAAAAATGACAAAAGCAGTGTTAATTGATTATAAAAACCACATAATCTCACTGTTAACACTAAATACAACTTCAAAATTAATTATATCTCCATTATGTTTTTTATTTACACTTTTAAAATCCTTATTTGTCAATAACCCATATTACTGCTAGTTTTTCAATTTATAATGCCAGTTCCTTTAAGATTAAATTTTTCTTTACTGAGAAAGGCCTGGCAAAAATGGCAGCAAAAAAACAAAACAAAAACTTTACAACAAAAAATAACCAAGCCTCAAAGACGCAAAAATTAAACAAATTTTCACTGGAAAACACAGAGTTGAATCTATACCAGTAAAATGTTTCTGTTGAACATGTAGATGCAAATCTGCTCTTTATGAATATTCCTGCAATGCAAAATTGTTGCAGTTCAGTGAAAACAAATGCATGGTCAAACACACATTCACGAAAATAACAAAGATAACATTTTTCCTCACATAATGTCTCTGTGTCTTTTTGCACGTGGTCCGAACGAAATCCAAATATCATGCAAAATGCGTATGGATAAATGATCATACAAACAGACATGAACCCCAAAATCATCACTCCGGCTCCAGCCGCAGGCAAATGTGTGCAAATGTGCAAAGTGCATTTTCATATTTATTTACCAGGTCAAAACCTCAATATCTTCCCACTTAAACAAACACACAGACACACATCCTGAAAACCAGCGAAAGATTGGTCGCCAAATGATCCGGGGACAAAACTGAAGAAATACAGAGCAGTGAAAGGTGGGAAAAGTCTAGGGAAAAAAATGTCAGCGTATAAATTGGGTTATAAAAGTTAAACGCCTTTTACATACTAGGACGGTGATTTCTCATTCATTTCTTACAGAAAAATGCTGAACACAAAAACCATGTTGGTGACTGCAATATTTCAATATAGCTGGAGATTTTCCGGTCTCGTTTGCCCGGCTCCTTCACCTAATTCCCTGAACTTCCTCTCACACACAATCAATCATTGTTTATAACTTCTGGTGGCTGATGACTTCAGAGAACTTTCCTCACGTTTCCTTCCTGAAGCGGCTCAGCTGCCGGTAACTCCATCATTTCAGCAAGTAAACAGCAGATTTCAGCCCTCAAACATGATCATTATCCTTCGAATGGAGTAATCACAGCTAACAGAACGTTCTCTGAAAGTTATGAACAAACATCCTTCCTGTAACGTTAATAGAAGGTCCATTCAAAGTTATCTGGTCTTTAATAATGTTCTCGAAACGTTAGCACAAAAACTTTTTCATGGAACATTTTTTTCTGGAACGTTTCAGTTGGTTGTTCTTCTAACATTTTTTAACTTGTTTTGGAATGTTCAGAGAACATTCAAAAGTAACATTCCAATAATCTTTGAGGAATGATTAAATGGAATGTTCCCTTAACGATCGTATAACCGAGAAAAAATGTTTTTAAAACATTTTAAAAACTGGAAGTTCATTGAATATTTGAAAATAACTTAATATGAACATTAGCAAAATGTTCTTAGAACTTATTTTTGATTGCTGGAATTATGATGTTGACAGCAGGTGCATCATATTACGTGGAAAAACCCTCTTCTTTTATGAAGAAACCCTTCAGTAATACTTCAGTAAAACCATCAGAGAGAATTCAGCTCAAAAAAGTCTGCGAGCACTAAAAGCTCCTCTCGCCAATGTTTACACAAACACATCTGAGTGAAAGTGCTTCTGTGGTCAGCATTTCAAAATACGTTACACACTGTTCTGGTGTGTTGCAGTAATGACACACACAACTCACAGTTTCTCCATAAGCATGAAACATCATTCAGTAATTCACCATGAGGAAATGTGAGCACTCACTTCCTGTTGTTTGTCTTAAGAAAAATGTCATTAAACTACTCCTGATTTACTCAATGAAGACACAGAAATCTAACAAAATAATACATAAAAAGACCCTGTAATTTAAAAAAAGAAAGAAATAACTATAATGGAAATGTCAACATCACAAAAAAAAAAAAAAAAAAAAAATCTGTCCAGATTGACCTTTCACTGCAAGTTGTATCCTGTGTATAACAGTGTACATGGTGTGACAATTAAAATCTTTGAATCTTAGGGGCCATTTACATGACAGTTTTCAACTAAAAACGGGAAACTTTTCATGAGTTTAGGCTTGAAAACTTTTCAAAACAGGTTTCAAAGTGCAAGTTTTTGAAAAAAGATTCTGTTATTGTCTATTGACGGTGATGTTATGCACATGATATTTAGTCTATTCTATTCTCTCTATTCATTCTCGTAACACCGAATGAACCTCATTGGTTCTTGAAGAAGCTCAAACGTGCTGCGTAACACGAGAATGAACCTCATTGGTTCTTGCTGAAGCTCAAACGTGCTGCGTAACACGAGAATGAACCTCATTGGTTCTTGCTGAAGCTCAAACGTGCTGCGTAACACAAGAATGAACCTCATTGGTTCTTGCTGAAGCTCAAACGTGCTGCGTAACACCGAGAATGAACCTCATTGGTTCTTGCTGAAGCTCAAACGTGCTGCGTAACACGAGAATGAACCTCATTGGTTCTTGCTAAAGCTCAAACGTGCTGCGTAACACCAGAATGAACCTCATTGGTTCTTGCTGAAGCTCAAACGTGCTGCGTAACACGAGAATGAACCTCATTGGTTCTTGCTGAAGCTCAAACGTGCTGCGTAACACCAAGAATGAACCTCATTGGTTCTTGCTGAAGCTCAAACGTGCTGCGTAACACCAAGAATGAACCTCATTGGTTCTTGCTGAAGCTCAAATGTGCTGCGTAACACAGGAATGAACCTCATTGGTTCTTGCTGAAGCTCAAACGTGCTGCGTAACACGAGAATGAACCTCATTGGTTCTTCGCTGAAGCTCAAACATGGTGCGTAACACCGAGAATGAACCTCATTGGTTCTTCGCTGAAGCTCAAACGTGCTGCGTAACACAAGAATGAACCTCATTGGTTCTTCGCTGAAGCTCAAACGTGCTGCGTAACACCAGAATGAACCTCATTGGTTCTTGCTGAAGCTCAAACGTGCTGCGTAACACAGGAATGAACCTCATTGGTTCTTGCTGAAGCTCAAACGTGCTGCGTAACACAAGAATGAACCTCATTGGTTCTTGCTGAAGCTCAAACGTGCTGCGTAACACCAGGAATGAACCTCATTGGTTCTTGCTGAAGCTCAAACGTGCTGCGTAACACAGGAATGAACCTCATTGGTTCTTGCTGAAGCTCAAACGTGCTGCGTAACACGAAGAATGAACCTCATTGGTTCTTGCTGAAGCTCAAACGTGCTGCGTAACACGAGAATGAACCTCATTGGTTCATCCTGAAGCTCAAACGTGCTGCGTAACACAAGAATGAACCTCATTGGTTCTTGCTGAAGCTCAAACGTGATGCGTAACACCAGAATGAACCTCATTGGTTCTTGCTGAAGCTCAAACGTGCTGCGTAACACAAGAATGAACCTCATTGGTTCTTGCTGAAGCTCAAACGTGCTGCGTAACACACAAGAATGAACCTCATTGGTTCTTGAAGAAGCTCAAACGTGCTGCGTAACACAAGAATGAACCTCATTGGTTCTTGCCGAAGCACAAACGTGCTGCGTAACACACAAGAATGAACCTCATTGGTTCTTGCTGAAGCTCAAACGTGCTGCGTAACACACAAGAATGAACCTCATTGGTTCTTGCTGAAGCTCAAACGTGCTGCGTAACACGAGAATGAACCTCACTGGTTCTTGCTGAAGCTCAAACGTGCTGCGTAACACGAGAATGAACCTCATTGGTTCTCGCTGAAGCTCAAACGTGCTGCGTAACACAGGAATGAACCTCATTGGTTCTTGCTGAAGCTCAAACGTGCTGCGTAACACAAGAATGAACCTCATTGGTTCTTGCCGAAGCTCAAACGTGCTGCGTAACACGAGAATGAACCTCATTGGTTCTTGAAGAAGCTCAAACGTGCTGCGTAACACGAGAATGAACCTCATTGGTTCTTGCTAGAAGCTCAAACGTGCTGCGTAACACACAAGAATGAACCTCATTGGTTCTTGAAGAAGCTCAAACGTGCTGCGTAACACAAGAATGAACCTCATTGGTTCTTGAAGAAGCTCAAACATGCTGCGTAACACGAGAATGAACCTCATTGGTTCTTCGCTGAAGCTCAAACGTGCTGCGTAACACGAGAATGAACCTCATTGGTTCTTGAAGAAGCTCAAACGTGCTGCGTAACACACAAGAATGAACCTCATTGGTTCTTGCTGAAGCTCAAACGTGCTGCGTAACACACAAGAATGAACCTCATTGGTTCTTGAAGAAGCTCAAACGTGCTGCGTAACACGAGAATGAACCTCATTGGTTCTCGCTGAAGCTCAAACATGCTGCGTAACACGAGAATGAACCTCATTGGTTCTCGCTGAAGCTCAAACATGCTGCGTAACACGAGAATGAACCTCATTGGTTCTCACACATCAAGCAAGCATGTTCTGAGCTTCTGTTTACCACAAATGATGTGTGCATTGATCAATGTTTATATGGGAATAAAAGCCTAAATTCAATCTGTTCATCATTTAAAGTGATCGAAAAGTTTTCAGTTGTGTTCCAAAGATAAAGACTTACGAATTTGAAACGATATGAGGGTGAGTAAATGATGACAATTTTCATTTTTGGGTAAACTAACCCTTTTATAAATCAAGTAAATAAAGTTTTCTTTTAGGGGTTTGGGTCAATCTGCAGTCATGGTAATGAGCTTTACATAAGGATAAGTCCTCATTTACGTGCTTGTGTTTGTTGTTGTGCGTCTTCCTGCTCAGTGACAAACACAGGGTCTCTGAGGAAGAACCGTCTCAAACCAAATGATTCAAATCAGCATTCAAAGAGAAAGCAGAACATCAACACACGCGACATGCCTCTGGAGACGCTGGGACGGCTGTTATTGCACAGATGACGCATGTTTCGCTCACTGCTGAGGGACTTACAGACAACATGACATCAAAACTGACACTATTTACTGGAAGGATTCATCAGTGCATGTTATTCTAAAGAAAAATAATCTATATGTAACTTCCATCAAATTATACTTGCGCACTACCTTCTATTCTGTCATCAAGGCTGTGTGTGTTCAAACAGGTCCTGGTTTGATATGGAGGCAAACAGCAGCACATATTGTATAACTGAGACATTTCTAAACCTGTTCAGAAGTTAAAACAGTGTCATCTGCTTATGTTTCATTATAATCAAAACCCATCTGATACTACAGCATGCTATTCTGCACAAACCCCGATTGTGAGTGTGTGCCCCTCTCTGCTGCCTTATGTAATTAGAGCTGCTTCGTCTCTAAACGTGAACCTTCTGCACGTGGAGTTTGCTGCAGTGACATCATCACCTCCTCGTCTCACACTTTGGTGAAAAACGACACTTCAGACGCACAAACACCACGACGCCTGCTGTGCAACAAATCTGGCTTCCTGAATTCAATGCAAAACCAAAAGAGCATCATCAACAAAAACAGAGACTAATCAAAACTAGTATGTCCTTTTTCTGAAGAGTGGTTCGCTCGCTAGGTGATTTCTTTCTGTCAGGTGTGAAGAGTCTGTATATGTGGCTCGGGTCCATAAAAGCTCAAAAAACACCCCTTCCCATCCTTTCTGTGGGATTTTCCCACCTGTTTTCTGCTCCAGCAACATCTGATCTTTTAGTAAAGTAACAGCTCTCCTCAACAACCCGAGTGATCTGAGGAATCATTCGTATCTGGAGAACAAACGCTGCAGGACGACACACAAACTGAACTTTAATACTTCGTGCTGGAGGTTTGATCACATGTCAACAACAGTAATACTTTTGTTTCTCTCTCAAAAGCCTCTTTGTACAGCGAACGGAGTTGTTTCCATCCAATGAGTCCCATTTTCTCTCTATTGTTTTCCACTCTATGGGCCTCTCATCTGCAGCCAAACACCTCATCCATGACAAACACAAACACACACACATGTTGGAATATGTGGTTTACGGGGACTCTCCATAGGTGTAATGCTATACAAACTGTATATTCTCCATCTCCAAAACTGCAGCTCTTGTGGGGTGTTCCCGGTCTGCAGTGGTCAGTATCTATCAAAAGTGGTCCGAGGAAGGAACAGTGGTGAACTGGTGACAGGGTCATGGCTGGCCCATGTGGTCCGATCAAACAGACGAGCTACTGTAGCTCAAATTGCTCAAGAAGTTAATGCTGGTTCTGATACAAAGGTGTCAGAATACACAGTGCATCAGTTTGTTGCGTATGGAGCTGCATAGCTGCAGACCAGTCAGGGTGCCCATGCTGACCCCTGTCCACCGCCGGAAGAGACAACAGTGGACACGTGAGCATCAGAACTGGATCACGGAGCAATAGAAGAAGGTGGCCTGGTCTGATGAATCACGTGGATGTCCGAGTGCGGGTGCATCTCTTACCTGGGGAACACATGGCACCAGGATGCACTATGGGAAGAAGGCAAGCCGGTGGAGACAGTGCGATGCTTTGGCCAATGTTCTGCTGGGAAACCTTGGGTCCTGCCATCCATGTGGATGTTACTTTGACTCGAACCACCTACCTAAGCATTGCTGCAGACCATGTACACCCTTTCATGGAAACGGTATTCCCTGGTTGCTGTGGCCTATTTCAGCAGGATAATGCTCCTGCCACAAAGCCAAAATGGTTCAGGATTGGTTTGAGGAGCACAACAACGAGATTGAGCCTTCAAATTCCCCAGATCTCAATCCAATGGAGCATCTGTGGGATGTGCTGAAACAAGTCCGATCATGGAGGCTCCACCTCGCAACTTAAAGGACTTAAAGGATCTGCTGCTAACATCTTGGTCCAGATACCAAAACACACCTTCAGGGTCTAGAGGAGTCCATGCCTTGATAGGTCAGAGCTGTTTTGGCAGCAAACACAATATTAGGAAGGCGCTCATAAGGTCATGCCTGATTGGTGTAAATAAAGATGACAGCTTGAAGCTTAAAGAAGGTTCTTGATCAATCTGAAGGGGTTCTAGATCAGCGGCGGCGGTTGAACACTGCTCCAGAAATCAATCAGCGTCCTCCTCGGGTTTAGCTGTGCCACTGAAAGAGCCCACGAGACCAGCATTCCCACATCATCCGGATACGCATCACGGCTTCTCTGTTCTTCTAATTCACGTGCCCAGATTCTCATCACAATTCAATACAACCGCAGATTCTGAATGCATCAATTATTGCTCTAATATGCATAAAGTATTTGTATTTCCTAATATTGTGTTGGATCCCCAAAACAGCCCTGACCCGTCGAGGCATGGACTCCTCTAGACCCCTGAAGGTGTGCTGTGGTATCTGCACCAAGATGTTAGCAGCAGATCCTTTAAGTCCTGTAAGTTGCGAGGTGGATCCTCCATGGATCGGACTTGTTTGTTCAGCACATCCCACAGATGCTCGATTGGATTGAGATCTGGGGAATCTGGAGGCCAAGTCAACACCTCAAACTGGTTGTTGTGCTCCTCAAACCATTCCTGAACCATTTTTGCTTTGTGGCAGGAGCATTATCCTGCTGAAATAGGCCACAGCCACCAGGGAATACTGTTTCCATGAAAGGGTGTACATGGTCTGCAACAATGCTTAGGTAGGTGGTTCGAGTCAAAGTAACATCCACATGGATGGCAGGACCCAAGGTTTCCCAGCAGAACATTGGCCAAAGCATCACACTGCCTCCGCCAGCTTGCCTTCTTCCCATAGTGCATCCTGGTGCCATGTGTTCCCCAGGTAAGCAACGCACACGCACCCGGCCATCCACGTGATGTAAAAGAAAACATGACTCATCAGACAGTAGCTCATCTGTTGGATCGGACCACACGGGCCAGCCTTTGCTCCCCACGTGCATCAATGAGCCTTGGCCCTGTTGCTTCCTTGGAGCACTTTTGATAGATACTGACCACTGCAGACCGGAAACACCCCACAAGAGCTGCAGTTTTGGAGATGCTCTGACCCAGTGGTCTAGCCATCACAATTTGGCCCTTGTCAGACTCGCTCAAATCCTTACTCTTGCCCATTTTTCCTGCTTCTAACACAAACTTTGAGGACAAAATGTTCACTTGCTGCCTAATATATCCACCCACTAACAGGTGCCGTGATGAAGAGATGATCAGTGTTATTCACTTCACCTGTCAGTGCTCAGAATGATATGCCTGATCGGTGTATGTCTCATATTGCAAACTTTACTTAACAAACAAGACAAGAATTAGAAGGAACAACCTCAAAATTCTGTCTTGAGCAAACGTTTTAGCATCAAGCTATCTCTTTACCAATATCTAGTTATGTCAATGCCAATTAAATAAAGTTTTTTGTTTTAGTTCTTTTATTTCTTCACCTTAAACTAAACAAAAATTAGAAATTTGCCAATATTTTATATTAATATCAAAACCCTCTGAGACACGGTTTCATAAACCTGCCTGATCAGGGCGAAACACAAACACAGTCATTACGTAAATGTGGTTCATTAATTCATGGTCTGAGGCGGGGAGACGTTTAAGCAAACAGTGAGCATGGAAACGTGTGTTTGTGGCATTATGGATGACGAGCGGCCCGGCCCTGATCGCAAACCTGCTGGAGGATGACGAGCACAGACTTGTGGGAACAGGGCGTAGATTTACTCCGCACGAAAAACACAGAGATGCTGCAGTCACACTTCATCTACTGGTAACAGGAGAGTTACAGAAAACCAATCCTTGCATCTCTGTGGGTGTGTGTGTGCGGCTGCATCCTAAATCACACACTTTCCATACTATGTAGTGCATGAAACTAGGATTAGTGCATCCCAAAGGATGCATGTCAAAGGATTTTTGGAATGAACTTTACACTAATTTTAAAATGATGTACTGAATCCTGTGCAGTACTTTTAGTGTGTGATATGAATATGCGAATGTATGCACTATTTACATGAGACTCTGCCTGAAGTGGGCGGGGCATTGGGGGTCGTCGTCCTTCTGAGGGTCCGTCAGCTCTATCGGGGTCACCAGGCCCATGTCATCACCCTGATCAATGAGCCCTGACATCATTCTCTGTTCAAAAACAGAAAAACAATAATTATATACTTAATAATTCATTATTATTTCTTGTATTATGTTTAATATATACATATATATATGTAAAAGATTACATTTTAAATGAGATGAAACTATTTTTATCATTATTTTACAGTATTAAGTCGACATTTTTTCACTTTGTCCATTACATAAAACTTTTTCCATGAACCTTGTTCCTTTTTTTAATGTTTATTTTTTGTTACACAACAAAAACTGCACAGAATAAAATGCATTTTATTATGTTTAATACATATATGTATAATAAATATATGTATATATATATATATATATATATATATATATATATATATATATATATATATATATATATATATATATATATATATATATAAAAAACACACACATACAACAAAAATGATAGGTAAAATATTACATTTTAAATTAGATGAAAATTTTGCAGTATGATTATTTTTTTCACTTTTCAATGAACATTTTTACATTTTTGCTTTTTTTTTGTGACACAAGAAAAAAATGCCCACAATAACCAAGATAGGGATTATTTATTGTATTATGTATTATATTTGAATAAATCATATAAATATATATAAATTCATAATTATATATATAAAAATTACATGTATATACATACAACAAAATGATGGGTAAAATATTACATTTTAAGTTAGATTAAAGTATTTTTATCATTATTTTGCAGTATTTTTTTTTCACTTTTTCATGAACGTTTTTGCTTTTTGTTGTTGTTGTTGTTACACAAGAAAAAAAATGCACACAATAACAAAGATAGGGATTATTTCTACAGTAAAACAAGAACATTAATAAAAGTATTAAAATGTTTTTAATATGCAATCAATCCTGGAAAAAAAAAGTCTTAAACTTCTTTGCTATGGATTCTGGGACACGTGATGTGGTCTTATAATGTGGTCGAAACATCTGGCAATGTAACAAAGTTGCTGCTTTACCAGTCTTTGCACCTATGATGTCTTAAAATACTGCCTAGGTAGGCAGCACACTAGGGTTTAGACACAAAAACAAACACTTTTATTACAAACAAGACACACACAGACTACCATTTCACTAGTTTCCTAAGCTTTCTCAAACAAACACATGGAAAAACACTGCATTTGGTTTCAAACAACACGACACCATTTTAAATTCAAGACTGACCTAGAAAAGTGAAGTGGTTTATTGTGATCAGCTGCCTCGAACACTACCAGCACAGTTAAACATGCTAATGAGGGCAAATCACATTAGTCTAATCAGCCCGCGTGTGAGAATGAGTCAGCCATCAAAAGAAAACCTGCCATACAAATAAATATCACAGCAATATTACCAGAGAGGATTTGAGTTTTCCTTCTTTAACTGGGACGTTCCTCCAGTCAATAAACAAATGTCCAGGAATTCCCTGACATTAGACACGCTCCCTTCAGAAAGTGCTTTTGTCCGATTCAAAGCACCAGATTTTCTTACAGTAACAGAAGCTTTAAAGGAGTCATCATGTACTCGCCACATGCTCTTCCAACTCTATTATCTTCAGGACACACAAAGTAGATGTTAGGCAGAAAGTCAGAGCTTCTGCTCTCATTTGTGGTCACAAAGCGCTTGGCATTTAAAAGCGCCATTTTTTTAAAAGCACAAATAAAAGGATGGAAAGATTCTTAGTGAACAACAATTTGATTTGCGTCTGTTGCTCACACAAAACTATTGCACGACTTTAGAAAACCATTTAATTTCAGAGTGATCTAGATGTTTTTCTGATGCCCTCTTATGGAAATGTGCCATTGGAAGAAGCTGGAGGCTACAAACTTCCTCTGTGGAAGGAGCTGGCAGCGTGAAAACACTCAGGCAAGTGATAACAGCTCACCTCGCCATGCACACACACACACACAGATCAAACTAAATATAGATCGCCAACCAAATACCATCTGTAAGATGCAGTGGGACAGAGTGAATTGAGCGAGGCATGGTGAGACAGAAAACAAGCTGATAACACGCTCTAAATATAGAGGTGTGACTGACCACAAACACTGAGAGACGTCGAACACGCACTGCAGGACCAAACCTCTCCAGCTGCTGCCGGAAGATGATTTAGAGACTGAGTAGTGAAAATACTCGTGCTTTCTTGTCTCGGTCTGTACTAGTAAAACTATGTTGTGAGTGTAAAGTGGCGTTTCTTCAGCTTCATGCATGTAATAGTTCCCTGACAGGCCTGATATTCCCCAAACAGGAAGAGGCCGCAGACATCTCCTGGGGCCGATGGTTTGATGTCCCTCCAGCGGTACGGTTTGCTGACGTGGACGGTAGAGGGACGGATCGTGCTTGAGAAACTTTTTATAGAACAAGAGACAAACTCAAAACCAGCAATATAAAAATGAAAGATGCATGTGAAACATAATGCTTGTTTTATGACCACAGACATATGATAGATAGATAGATAGAACGATAAAACAATATAGATAGATAGATAGAACGACAGATAGATAGAACGATAGACAGAATGATAGAACGATAGATAGAACGATAGATAGACACATATATAGACAGATAGAATAGAACAA
Source organism: Megalobrama amblycephala (assembly GCF_018812025.1). Classification (NCBI taxonomy): domain Eukaryota; kingdom Metazoa; phylum Chordata; class Actinopteri; order Cypriniformes; family Xenocyprididae; genus Megalobrama; species Megalobrama amblycephala. The sequence goes on from NC_063058.1 coordinate 32,615,169, forward strand.
CAGAATGATAGAACGATAGAAAGAACGATAGATAGAATGATAGAACGCTAGATAGATAGAACGATAGATAGAACGATAGATAGAATGATAGAACGATAGATAGATAGAACGATAGATAGAATGATAGAACGATAGATAGATAGAACGATAGATAGAATGATAGAACGATAGATAGACAGATATATAGATAGATAGAACAATAGATATAATGATAGAACGATAGATAGAATGATAGAACGATAGATAGAACGATAGATAGAATGATAGAACGCTAGATAGATAGAACGATAGATAGAACGATAGATAGAATGATAGAACGATAGATAGATAGAACGATAGAACGATAGATAGACAGATATATAGATAGATAGAACAATAGATATAATGATAGAACGATAGATAGAACGATAGATAGAATGATAGAACGATAGATAGACAGATATATAGATAGATAGAACAATAGATATAATGATAGAACGATAGATAGAATGATAGAACGATAGATAGAACGATAGATAGAATGATAGAACGATAGATAGACAGATATATAGATAGATAGAACAATAGATATAATGATAGAACGATAGATAGAATGATAGAACGATAGATAGAACGATAGATAGAATGATAGAACGATAGATAGAATGATAGAACGATAGACAGAACGATAGATAGAATGATAGAACGATAGATAGACAGATATATAGATAGATAGAACAATAGATATAATGATAGAACGATAGATAGAATGATAGAACGATAGATAGATAGAACGATAGATAGAATGATAGAACGATAGAAAGAACGATAGATAGAACAATAGATAGAATGATAGAACGCTAGATAGATAGAACGATAGATAGAACGATAGATAGAATGATAGAACGATAGATAGATAGAACGATAGATAGAATGATAGAACGATAGATAGATAGAACAATAGATATAATGATAGAACGATAGATAGAATAATAGAACGATAGATAGAATGATAGAACGATAGATAGATAGAACGATAGATAGAATGATAGAACGATAGATAGATAGAACGATAGATAGAATGATAGAATGATAGATAGATAGAACGATAGATAGAATGATAGAACGATAGACAGAATGATAGAACGATAGATAGAACGATATATAGATAGATAGAACGATAGACAGAATGATAGATAGAACGATAGAACAGAATGATAGAACGATAGATAGAACGATATATAGATAGATAGAACGATAGACAGAATGATAGATAGAACGATAGAACAATATATAGATAGCTAGAATGATAGAACGATAGATAGACAGATATATAGATAGATAGAACGATAGATAGAATGATAGAACTAGATAGATAGAACGATAGACAGAATATAGATAGAACGATAGAACGATATATAGATAGATAGAATAGAACGATAGACAGAACGATAGATATGATAGAACGATAGATAGAACGATAGATAGAACGATAAATAGACAGATATATAGATAGATAGAATGATAGAATGATAGATAGAACGATATATAGATAGATAGAATAGAACGATAGACAGAACGATAGAACGATAGATATAATGATAGAACGATAGATAGAACGATAGATAGAACGATAAATAGACAGATATATAGATAGATAGAACGATAGATAGAATGATAGAATGCTAGATAGATAGAACGATAGACAGAATGATAGAATGATAGATAGAACGATATATAGATAGATAGAATAGAACGATAGACAGAACGATAGAACGATAGATATAATGATAGAACGATAGATAGAACGATAGATAGAACGATAAATAGACAGATATATAGATAGATAGAATAGAACGATAGAATAGAACGATAGATAGCTAGATAGATAGATAGATAGATAGATAGAACGATAGACAGAATGATAGAACGATAGATAGACAGATATATAGATAGATAGAATAGAACGATAGATAGACAGAACAATAGACAGAACGATAGAATGATAGATAGAATGATAGACAGATATATAGATAGATAGAACGATAGATAGAATGATAGAACGCTAGATAGAACGATAGACAGAATGATAGAACGATAGATAGAACGATAGATAGAACGATAAATAGACAGATAGAATAGAACGATAGATAGACAGAACGATAGACAGAACGATAGAACGATAGATAGAATGATAGATAGAACGATAAATAGACAGATATATAGATAGATAGAATAGAACGATAGAATAGAACGATAGATAGCTAGATAGATAGATAGATAGATAGATAGAACGATAGACAGAATGATAGAACGATAGATAGACAGATATATAGATAGATAGAATAGAACGATAGAATAGAACGATAGATAGCTAGATAGATAGATAGATAGATAGATAGAACGATAGACAGAATGATAGAACGATAGATAGACAGATATATAGATAGATAGAATAGAACGATAGATAGACAGAACAATAGACAGAACGATAGAATGATAGACAGATATATAGATAGATAGAACGATAGATAGAATGCTAGATAGAACGATAGACAGAATGATAGAACGATAGATAGAACGATAGATAGAACGATAAATAGACAGATAGAATAGAACGATAGATAGACAGAACGATAGACAGAACGATAGAACGATAGATAGAACGATAGATAGAACGATAAATAGATAGATAGAATAGAACGATAGAATAGAACGCTAGATAGATAGATAGATAGATAGATGAAGGGAAGTGTGGTCTCATCAGTGTGGTTTGGAGGGGAAAGTGATTGTTTTTCCTGGAGCTCATCCAAGGTGTGAAGGAACACACGGAGCCCCTGGGAAAACCTGCTGCGCTGCTGAAGCAGGACAGAGACGATGGCAGAGAGCGAAGCGTCTCCCTCTGTGAGTCCCGCGATATTAAGAGTGCGTGAAGTGACTTATGAGAAAAATGAAAAAATTAAACCAATAAAAGTGAACAAACAGACGGATCGAGTGGCCATGATGTTTGTCCCTGTTCCTGCTTTACAAAAACTCTCTCAGATGAGGAGTGAAACTCTTCACCTCGGGGATTTTACATTCTGTCCGTGTGTCATGTGACCTGAGTCCTTTGAAGTCATTGATCAGTCTTCTCACTTCAGTCAGGTGAGACTTTACGAACATGAGACTTTCACATCACCATGGTAACAGGCTTAGAAAAGGTCACATGTGGATTCCTTGACCATGTTTATGGAGTCGACAGGCACACGTTTCAGGCTGCAGGTAAACGAAAGAGCACAAACGCTGGTGTCAAACTCTTCACACTGAGTGGAGACGCTCCAAAGTCATTTCAAACGGAACGGATGTAGAAGCTCAAGCTTACAAACATCCTCTTACTGCTCCAAAGAGGAGAGCTCAACTGAAACTGAACCCGTGACGGCTCCATGACACCATCATTATCTATTAAAATGCATTATCATGTGTGTGAGGAGGAGAGAAAGAGAAGAGCAACCACTCAACACACACTAACTGTACAAGAACGTGTTCAACCCTAGAGGCAAAAGAAGAAATTATACAGATATTATTATAAAGAAAATTAAGTGTAAATGAGGTGGAAAACATAAGGTCGTTACGCAGTTGAAACACTGATTGATCGATTACATTTCGGTAAGTTGTACTTTATCTTTCAACATACCTTTTGATGTTCATGCATGTTTTTCCTGCTATAACTTGTATTAAAGGGGTGGTTGATTATGATTTCACTTCTTTCCTTTTACAGAAATCGCTTTTTAAGGACTACAACAAGCTTCTTCCTGGGATGGTGACATCACTAACCATTCAATTTACATAAACCCCGCCCCCAAGAACACACAACAAAGTCCTAAAAGTTGTAACTTCTTCCTGAGTCTCTCCATCAGTGTCGACTCCGGTTTGATCAATGTAAGGCTGAACACTGTCGTCATTTTGGCTGCGTGAGATTCTCCAGCTTTGTTGTTGTTGAGCTGTTAAAGCTCTGCCCTCTTCTGGAGCAGCAGCTCATTTGCATTTAAAGGGACACACACAAAAACGGCGTGTTTTTGCTCACACCCAAATAGGGGCAAATTTGACAAGCTATAATAAATGATCTGTGGGGGATTTTGAGCTGAAACTTCACAGACACATTCTGGAGACACCAGAGACTTTATTACATCTTGTGAAAGAGACATTATTGGTCCACTTTAAAGTGGAAGAAAAGATTTGATAAAAGACAGGGATGAAATCTGGACACGTTGTTATGAGATTAACACATTAGATTGTAATGTAAGAGCATCAGCTCTCTTCACTGCTGGTTGTTTTGCTCCATATTAGACGACAAAACTGATCCTGTCAACAGAAGTGGGTAGTGAGAGATTCAAGTACCGCATATAAAGAGAAAGATGCTCTGTTTAAATAAAACACTTCCTCAATCCTCAGGTCTTGAGTGTGTTTTTACACAGAGGTTCAGTGTTGCTCCTTCTGCTTCTCTACACAGGCATATAATCGTGTGGGCAGTAAAATAACAAGCATCCTGTTGAACTTGTCCTGAACTCAGTTTTATTCAAATGCAGGTGTTCTTGAAAGTGAAAGCGCTGTGGTGACACAGACATCGCTTTCGCTATTTTCCTGATGTGAGAATGCTATCAGGAAGTTAAAATGCCTTAAAATAAAGTCCCAGTATTGTCAAAAATGTTTCATTTCACACAAACTACAGCCAAGAAAATGCAAAATGTTTCGATCACTAATTTCCTCCAAAACCATTTCAAATTTTCGGTATGTTCTTCAGCATGTTACACAAGTAGTTTTGAAATGGTTTCTATGTGCCACATAAGGTTTTCAGAATGCTATGCTGTTAAATGATTGCTGGTGAGAGTGCAATGTTTATCAAACTATTCAAAAGAGCCCACCCGCAGAACGTAGAACATGACCTGACAAAACATGCAAACAAAGGCCACATTTGGGCATGAAACAAACAACAAGGATGTCGGAAGTTCAGAAGCAATGAATTGGAAATAATGCAAATGTAAGGAAATCTCCACTCCCAACACATTCCACACCTCTGCATTAGAGAGCGACGGCTCCAACCTGTGTCGACACGCCAGCCAGGCCTGCCAAGACTAACCGTCAGCTTTTATTATTAATGCGAGCTCGCATATATGACCTACAGCGCCTTAAGAAGCCAAAACAGAGACGTCTGGCAGAAGATGCAAATATTCATGTCTGAAGAAGAGTGACAGATGCAAGGAAGCGTTTAAGCATTTTTCCAAAAGTTGCTCATCCACACTGAAACGTCTGAAAGTGCTTAAATCACATTACTGCGCATGCATAAAATGTACTAAAAGCTGACGAGATGATACCGAGAGAGCAGACATAATAAAATTCTTACGCTTTTCTTCCGGCATGATTATTCTATTAGCAAAATATCCGAAAACACTCAGTGTTGCACTCAAAATCGTACGGTCTAAAACGCAACTGGCATCATGTTTTGCCACAGTGCAACAATTGCGAGTAAATTTTCTGTCATCTGCACAACAATGCCATATCTATGGTACAATATGCGTCACATGACTAAACATGCGCCATTGTTTTCGAATATCTCCGTTTTCACATTCCACACTACATAATTTATTGTTTTCAAATTCGCTGATAAAAACGCTGTCTCAGGGGACGCTTAAATGACAACGATGTACTAAAAATCTTGTATTCTACTACCAGGCCAGTAGATGGCGATGTCACTTTGTAAAGAAACAGTACGCACCCATAGACTGAACACGTAATATGCATGCACATGATGTCACCGTTTTCACAAATGAGCGTTTTTGTAGTTTACACAGAGACGACTGAAACCCATTTTCGTCAGGCCCCTAAAACGCTGTTGTCGTGTAAATAAACGGCCAAAACGCAGAAAAAGTTTTTAGTTGAAAATGGTGTTGTGTGTGGTCTATGGGTACAATATGTGTTTATGCATGTGACGGTATCAAATTTTCATGTTGCGATTAATTGCTGAAGCTTTTATCACGGTATACGGTATTATCACGATATTGAAATAAGTTGCAAAAAAAGTGTTGTCATAGTATAACAGAAATAACAAAAATAACTGAATGTTTAAATACAATAATACAATACACAAAAAAATATAAAGTCAAATTTTCAAACTGATTAAAGTGCAAAAGAATTAGGCTATAAAGAACAACAGGAAACACTTTACAATAAGGTCTCATTATTTATTGCATTAACTAAGATTGAGCAACAGCTACATTTGTTACAGAATATTATTTTTTTGTTAATGTTAGTTAAGAAACACAACTGATCATTGTTAGTTTTATCTCAGGTCCATTAAATAAGTTCTTTTGATTTTAGTAATGTTATTAACAGTAGCTAAGAAATTAACATCAACTAAGAATAATTAATACTTTATAAGTATTTTTCATTGTCAGTTTGGTAATAATGAATTAACATGTTAACTAATGAAGCCGTTTGTCTTTAAGTTTTACTGAACAATAACAATAATCAGAACATTTCTAATCATCGGGCATGTTGTAGTCCAGATTAAAATATATGTTTGAGGCATTTTAAAAACTTCACCAGCATAGTTGCTTTGTTTATGGCGTTTCCGGGGTAGCCGCTGCATTTCTGCTGTTCCATCAGCGCCCTCTGCTGTCAGAGAGTGAACGTGCACTTTCATTCAGCGCGTCTCCTTCACTCGTTCCGCCATGTGCTTCTCATGCACATTGAGCTTGTTTACATCTGAGCGCGTGTCCCTTTGACGCAGAATACAGCGGTGTTGTGCATTTTATATGGTTGATGGGGAAAGTATTCATAGGCTATATGCATTATAAAAATTTTAATAATTGGTAATAAATTATTATTTACGGTATTTTGAAATGCCCACGATAACAATACCGTGCATATTCATTATCGTGATATATCACATTACCGAATATCGGCACAAGTCTATATGTGTCACATGACTAAACATGCATCATTGCTTTCGAATACCTTCATTTTCACAGTCCACACTACATAATTTATCCACTTGGGGAGAGTTGTCAAAAAGCTCTGTCTTCGCTGATAAAACCACATGTTTACACAGCCTGGTCTGATTGTTAATACATAGTTATTAATATGTAACTTTCAAAGACACAAAATGCACTTTTTTGTACGTTTGGATAGATGCTGAAACGTACAATATGGACATATTGGCGACATTTACACATAGCATTATTAGACTTTTACAGCTACAAACGTTAAATATTTATGAATCGTTCATATCATAAAGATATCTGTAGGCTACAATTTCCCTTTTACCATTTTATAGATAAATGTAAGATCCCTTAACCCTACTCCCAAATTTAAATATACCCATTTTATACAAAATATAAAACATAATGAACAGAGCGAAATGTTATTATTTCATATTAAGAAGATGAGTAATCTGCATTTAATAAATGCGACTGAAAACATGTCATTGATAAGACAATTGAATAGAATAGAATCAAAACATTAATGCCACGATTTTAATATTCATAAATAGGAATACGTATATATTTGTACGTTGGTAAAGTTGTTCATACATAATTTACGTTTTAGTGCGGTTAATATTGTATGTTTCAGTGTGTATGAAAACGTAAATGCATAATAAAAATACACACGTATTCTCGTGAGATCACGTTGGTTTACGCGACAACGATGCACTAAAAACGTAAAGTTTTCCCTTTGTGTTTTTCACGTACAGATGACAGCGTTGTCAAAATGATCCCCGTTCACACTGATCTGTGAAAACGACTAAAAATACTGTATTCTGCTGCCAGGCCAGTAGATGGCGATGTCACTTTGTAAAGAAACACTACTGAACACGTAATACTCAAGCGCATGAGATCGCCGTTTTCACGAAATCACGTTTTTGTAGTTTACGCAGAGACGATAACGGTATCGTTTTCAAAAAAGTGCACTTTCAAAAGCTTGCATTTTCAGGCCACCAAAATGGCGTATAAAGGAACGGCTAAAACGGAGAGAAAAAGATGCATTTTCAAATTAAAATGTATTAGTATGGACAAGGCTTATGCAAGCATGCACTAGATTGACGTGTTTGACTGTTGCGCTCGCATGTTTCGCAGCGTCTCATGCATGACATAGTATTCTAAAAACATGGTGCTCAAGTTAAAATAAGTTCAATTTTTAAAAAAAATTTTTTTTTTTTTTCGTTCCAATGAACTGCCTATGTTTTTAACAGACCCTACGCATGCATTCTTACAAGCATGATATGCATGAAACACAGTCAGTTACGTCGTCAGTTAAAACACTGGTTGATTCTGAGAGGTTTAGACATTCATATCATCATTATGGTTATCTGTTGAAATGAATATACTCTGTTTAACTAGCTGTTGCCACACATGCTCTGGTGCATCAAGCGTGTATTTAAATATATGTGTTTCTCAACACAAACACATTTGACTTTTGCTTTTGCAATTTTCCAAGTATTACCAATTGACTTGCAGCATAAACAGAAGCCGAGCTGACCGCAAAACCACATATTCCACATTCACTGCAACATCATAATGAGTGTTTCACTTCAAACACGGTGTGTACAGAGCACACACATTACCACACATCAGATCATATTCTGAGCACCATTCATCTTTTGTCTAATGCAATAATATCAGATTTTAATAGATGCTAATTATAGCCGTAATACACAAAGCGGTGTGTGTTTACATGTTTAAGCTCTCGCTATAAGCACCAGAGGTCAACGACTGTCAACAGCACTTAGTGCCACTGGAAACCAACGTCACAGGAAAAATGAACAGTCTGCGTTTTCTGTTCAAGGTTGTGTAACTTGTGCCAAAACAAACACCATTACAGTCAATGCAAAGGGTTTGGTCTATTTTTAATGGTATAGATAACATAAGAGTCAATTTAAAAACACAAAGACTTGAGCTGCGGCGCATTAAACTACTTTTCTCCTCTCTTCCCAAGTTACCGGCTGATCATTAACTCTTCCAAACACAAAACTGAACGCATTTAACTCAATAAAACACCGTTTTTTATTTCTATTGGGTCTGTTGTAGTATTTTCTCCATGTAAACATCTAGTTAACACCACAATGAAAGAAAACAACTAGTTTTAAGTGTCCTTCACAACTAAATATCTATAAAAATAAAAACAAGCTAGTCTGATATTTCATAATGCATAAAATTAACCCTTTGATGGATGACATGTACAGTGGAGAGAACTTTAAAAGCAATATTAAACCATTCTTATTATTACATTGTCATAATTCTATTTGACTGCCCTCTTAATCTTTATTTTTTGACACACTCTAAAATATGCTGGGTTAAAAATAACCCAAGTTGGGTTAAAAATGGACAAACCCAGCGGCTGGGTTAAATGTTAATAGTTTTAACTCAACTATTGTTTAAAAATGACTATATTGCTCACTTAAAATTAAACCAAAATAGGCTGGAAATGAACATTTATTAAATGCATTTAATAAATAATAAACTTATTAATAATTGTTCACAATTTGATTATTATTGTTGCCTCTAGTAATTATGTGTCTGATTTTTAATTTCCAACCTATTTTGGGTTCATTTTAAGTCAGACATACAGTAATTGTTGTGTTAAATAAAACTGCCCAGCACATTAAGCAAACATTTAACCCAACTGCTGGGTTCAAACAACCCAATCGCTGAGTTTGTACATATTTAACCCAACTTGGGTTGTTTTTAACCCAGCATTTGTTAGTGCGCAGCATTCAACATGGACAACAAAAGTTGTAATTTTTGTCTTTTATGGCAGTGGACAGATGTGTACACACAAAAATAAAATGTATTATTATTACTATTAAAAAAATATCAAAAATGACCATGCATTCTGCGATGTAAATACTGTAACACATGGATTTTAGTATCATAGTGCTGGAACAATACTTTTTGTAAGGGGTTTTCCTTCAAAATACATAATTTTGTAAAAAAAAAAAAAAAAAAAAAAAAAAAATACATTGGGATTGGGAAATGTATTTTCTAGTTTAGTTCTGATTAAGTAAACAAAAACATAAAAAAAATCTTGTCTTTCTAATATAATTATTCGCGCGTATAACATTAGCAAATGTTACAATGTACTTAAAATTTGGATTCATATATTGTAATATTAGTATATTGTAATATTAGTAAGCATTAAATAATGAATGTCAGTGTGCTCGTGCACATAAGCAGTGAACTGTGCTGGTTTTGGGATGAAAACACTGTAAACGTGGCAAAGAGTTTCGCTACTAACAACCGGAGAGTGATGTTCATCCGAAATCTGTTTTAAATCCTAAAGATTTCGAGTCTAAAATCTCATAATGTATCTGTACCGAGCAACAATGTATGGAAGCGGACATGATGTGTGTCTCCTACCTTCAAACAGAACTCCAGTCCGTCATTTCACTGCAAACACAGCAGATGTGTTTCTCCATCGGGTCCGCGTGTACATTCACATATGATTATCGAATATAAACATCACATGATCATAAAAACCCGAGAGTATGTCGCTCTTCAAGGGCACGAGCGCCGATCATAACCGTGCAACGGGAAATTCTGCAGACCGGTTGCGACTTGTTGCTCAGCCGTGCAGTCGCAGATGGGGCGTGGCTTGTCCAATCGGCTCCGCCCCCTTGCGTTGCTGCTGCAGTCGTTCTTCGAGCACGTGGACGGATGTCTGCGAACCCCTTGTGTAATAGCGCTTGCTCTGTAAATGATGTTACAGGCAGTTTAATTAGAAGAAGGTGGTGGGACTGGGGCTAATTATTTCTTTATCTTAATTTCCTTTTATAGTTTTATGGATTTCTTTATAAGCTGTATCTGTTTTCATGGGTCTTCTCATCTTCATAAACGTCACTTAATATGCATATCAGCAAAACGAACTAGAACTTTAACTGTAGTGCAATGGTATTATTTTAAAGGGATAGTTCACCAAAAAAAAATTAAAATTACCCCATGATTTACTCACCCTCTATATCTTCTTTCAGATGGACACAAATGGAGATATATTTAGAAATATCCTTAGTCCTCCAAGGTTTATAATGGCAGTGAATCCATAAAAAAAAGTAAGCCATACGACTCCAGGGGGTTAAATGGTTAGTTCACCCAAAAATGAAAATTCTGTCATTAATTACTCACCCACACAAATTAAGATATTTTTGTTGAAATCCGATGGCTCAGTGAGGCCTGCATAGCCAGCAATGACATTTCCTCTCTCAAGATCCATTAATGTACTAAAAACATATTTAAATCAGGTCATGTGAGTACAGTGGTTCAATATTAATATTATAAAGCGACGAGAATATTTTTGGAGCGCCAAAAAAACAAAATAACGACTTATTTAGTGATGGCCGATTTCAAAACACTGCTTCATGAAGCTTCGGAGCGTTATGAATCTTTTGTGTCGAATCATGATTCGGATCGCGTGTCAAACTGCCAAACTGCTGAAATCATGTGACTTTGGTGCTCCGAACCGCTGATTCGATACACTGATTCGTTTATGCTCCGATGTTTCCTGAAGCAGTGTTTTGAAATCGGTCATCACTAAATAAGTCGTTATTTTGTTTTTTTGGCGCTCCAAAAATATTCTCGTCGCTTTATAATATTAATATTGAACCACTGTACTCACATGACCTGATTTAAATATGTTTTTAGTACATTAATGGATCTTGAGAGAGGAAATGTCATTGCTGGCTATGGAGGACTCACTGAGCCATCGGATTTCAACAAAAATATCTTAATTTGTGTTCTGAAGATGAACGAAGGTCTTACGGGTGTGGAACGACATAAGGGTGAGTAATAAATGTCACAATTTTCATTTTTGGGTGAACTAACCCTTTAATTAAGGTCTTCTGAAGCAAAGCGATGCATTTTTGTAAGAAAAATATCCATATTTAAAACTTTATAAATTCAAATAATTAGTTTCCGGCGGGTGATCATATGGAGAATGCGCAAGTCGTTTTGCGGCGGAAGAGTATCCTTTGACCTGATGCACAACGTAACAACGAACGCGGAGGCACAGAGGATAGAGCAAAACAAATCACCAGTCATGGATTATAAGTCTAAAACAATCATGTTTAATGAGAAATGAGAATTGTTGCACAGCACTATTTGTTTGAACCGCGAGAGGCATCTAAGATTACGATACTCCTACATCCTGCGTCATGCATCGCGTCAGATTACTCATTTCGCGCAAGTCGACTTGCGCATTCTGCGTACAGTCATCCGCTGGAAGCTAGTTATTTGAATTTATAAAGTTGTAAATATGGTTATTTTTCTCACAAAATCGCATCGCTTTGCTTTAGAAGGCCTTTATTAACCCCCTGGAGTCGTATGCATTTTTAAAAAAAAAAAGTTTTTTAAAAAAACGCGGCCCCCCCATTCACAACCATAACCTTGGACGACTAAGGATATTTTTAAATATATCTCTGATTGTGTTCGTCTGAAAGAAGATAGCCATATACACCGAGGATGAGTAAATCATGGGATCATTTTCCTTTTTGGATGACTATCCCTTTAAGCACAATGCAAAAAAGAATATGGCAATAATTCAGTACATGGCGTATACATTAGCCTAAATAAATGTACCATGCCACATTTAAATTCACTTTTCTAAAATCTTATTTGCTCATTCTTGCAAAGCGATATAAACAACCCAGTATTTTAGATGCACAGCAGCTCCTGTGGGTCTCATACAGTGGGCTGTTTGTATTTGGCACACCACGCGCTCACAAGGACTGCGAGAGAGCTCGCGCCTTGAATTCTAATCGCGCACGTGCCTCGCATATAAAGCGAAAAAACATCACGAGTGCTTCAGAAGCCCTCACACACACGATCTTTTCGGGTTGACAGTGTGTAATATTGAACAAACGTTACATGTCAAGTGTAAAATGCGCTTTACCAGCTTTAAATTTGGCGAATACCAACACTTATTTCCAATGCTTGTTGTATTCTGTCTCTCTTCATGAGATTGATTCTCCTCCAGCGCTCACGCGGGGTTTCCATGGCAACTGCTGAATCTTCAAGCACGCACGGCTTTTCATTCCCGCGCTGGTCACCTGATGGCGCGAAGCTGCACTAAAAAGTACCTCAGAGGCCTTAAAATGGTTTTCAAGAAGTAAAACGTCTTTCTCTTACATTTTTATGATAAGAACTAGGTTTATACTTAACTTTCCACAGGTTTTAGTATCTATCCCAACCAAAAAGTTGGACGTTGGTCTCAAGAAAGGAAGACTCAAGGACGAGGTACTTCATATACCACTTTTACACGATTTTTCTTCTTTATTTCACATTGGGTGCTTATTAGATTAGAATTTTCAATACATTTAAATAGAGATATTAACAGAAACAATGCCATAGCCTAAGTTAAAATTCGTACTTACAGGCTTACAATACTTACAATTCGTCCAGCAGGCTGTATCGTTTTAATATCTTATATCACGAAATATTATGAAGAGATATATTTTCAAAGTTTGAAACCCAGACACACCAAATCAGTTTAAATGACTGTAAATATATCCCTCATAGCCTCGTTTTTATTCGCGAGACATTAAATATGGCGTCCGTACAAAGATATAATCAAGGTGTCACACGAACATATTTTTTTTCTCTCGAAACAGTTTATTGTTAGTCAAAAGTAGCTTCATAATTGGTCAAAGATACTGGCTCCCAAAAGCAGGTAAAAGGCGGCCCTCTGCTGGTTTAAACCAAGTACTGTTTTTTTGTAAAATAAAAGTGTGGCTAAGAAAGGAGGGAGAAATTACACCTTTTCTCAGGTCCTCAACAGCATGTTTTATATGATGGTCTCACAGATTGGCTGGGTTTATAGTTCAAAGTGGCTGCAGGTCTGGATCTTCACCTTTTTTTCTATGCCATTGGTCCTTGAATCCTTTTTCCCCAGATGAACTTCTTATAACCTAAATTATTTAGTTTATAGTGAACTGGACTATAATTTACTCAGCTACATGAATAGACACAGCTATATTCAATAGAAAGGCCAAGAAGTGCACTGTAACACTGAGGATATTGACTTTTAAGTCAATTTTAGGGTGTTCACTCTTGGCAGGATTGGTTCGATTAAATCAAACTCTGGTGTGATTGCTCTGTTAGTGCGGTTCGCTGAGAAGATCCCTGGTGCGCACGTTTGGTCTGCTTCCAAACGAACTCTGGTGGGGTTTGACAGAAATATGAAAGCAACATGGATCAAAGACATCAAAACGAACCAAAAACAGGATGTGATGTCAGCAGATGTGACCCTAAAAAGTTTGCCCATTAAAGTTTGGTAGAGGCATCAGAAACGCCGTCTCCTTGCAGCAGATCTTCGTTTGTGTGCAACAGAGGAATTCCTAGACTCCTTTACACATTTTATAAACTCTTCACAAGTTCTCTGGTTAAAATGCCATCATACATACAACACATCCTGATTTTGCTGAGTTAGATGCGTTCCTGGGTCAACATATTTTGTTGATCCTGGAACAATGTTCCAGTCTGAAAATTTAGTTTTAACCCTGTTCCCACCCCTAAACCTAACCCTACCCATAAGTTATCCCAAAAATCAGAGGGAAATGTTAGATGAATAACACTGATGTAGAAGCACCAATTCATGAATTTAAGCCTAAACTTGACATAATCTGTAAACTTGTCCCTCAAATCAGATTGGTTGATTTGAATGTTGTTCCAGGATCAACAAAAATGACACAGGAACATGTTGAACTCAGCAATATCAGGTTCGGCTATACATACTTAAAATAGCACATTTAAATAGCACATATTTAAATAGCACATTTAGCCCAGCACACAGCATTGTTTTGGATGTTCGGCAAGTTCTGACGTAAAATAAATATATATATTGTAAGAATGACAGTGTGAACGCTAAATGCGCCAGGACTAAATGTATTTTCTTTTTTGGTCCGGACCAAAAGAACCAAGAGAACTGAACTACAAGTGTGAACATACCCTTAAAAGGATATAATAATTTTTGAATTGTGCATATTTAACTCTGAATTGGTATATCTCCAGCAGTTCCATCATGAACCTCTAGGGGTTCACAAACCTTGAGAAACCTTCCACTGGCCTGAAATTTTTTACTGAACGTAAATGTAATTTTTGATCAGAATATAGCTTCCGCTTGCCGACACCTTGTACAAGTCATTCAGAGAGATAAGACACAGATTAACAGGAGTGATTGTCTCATAAAAAGATTTATTTTCTGCCTAAATGTACAAAGGCAAGTTACAGTATTGTATAAAAAATGTAGCAATTTACACTTTACATGAGAGATCCCTAGGAAGAGAGAGTGGGACAGAGGCAGCGAGACAGTGAGGAAAGCAGGGAAAGAGAGAGCGATGGTTCCATGTATCCAAAACACAGAAATGAAGAGGTGTAAACATCTTTCTTTCAAGTACCAATGACTGACACTGCTCTCTATGGGCATGGGGTGGGTGGGGCTTAATTAGTGGGGTGGGTTGTGGGAGGGGCCTAATAACAGAAAAAACAAAAATTCCCTCTTCTCTTCCCACAAGGATCGCACAGGGTAGGCTATATTAGCACCGTTGGAGACAAATGTGAACGAATGTTTGAACTGTTGAAACAAAACCGGCCGTTTCATCTTTCTACAAGGAGAAAATTTGAACTAGAAAAAACAACAGCAACAACAAATGAAGAACCCTCAAAAATAAATTAAAACAATCAAGCGCTTTTTCCTCAACAATTATGAATCAAGTCACCAGACAGCACAGGTTTACTGGCTAAACGCGCAAAGACAGAACAACTAAAAGTGAGATTATTACTATATATAAAAATCCTGACTCTCTCGTATTAGAGCGAGCCGTTTGACGCTGATCTGAGACCAGTGCTGCAATTAGGGTTTCGGTCCTAAATCAGCATTAAAAATGACTTCCATCACCACAGAGAGAATGAAATAAAAATGCCTAAAGAAATCTGGCCCAGATCTTTCCTGCAACAAAATGAAACTAATACAATGTGCGATTAGGCGTCTTTAGCATGAGTGTTAGTTGGGGGTTGGTGGTGGCGTTGAAATTGTCATTCATTTAAAAATCTAAGGAGCAAAAAGCCTACCTTGCAGATACTAAACTTTTGCTGACGATAAAGATGAAAAACAAACTATCATGTTTAACATAGGGGAATTACGTTAAGTAATGTCTTCTTCCCTGTACTGTTCAATAATCAAGTTTGAGTACAGCCGAGAGCGATGAACATGCCAGGATGATTTAAAAGGCTCAGATTTCAATAATGCTCTCCTGAGAGTTTGAGATTCAGACAATAACTGCATGATGATGAACTGGAAAAACTAGCTCCAGATAGCACCAGACTCGGGTTGCAGCTTCCTTTCCCACAGTTCCCATCAGTCCCTCATGAAATATGACCGTGCTTTTATGTTTCGCAGGGGTGCGGACTAAAAATTCTGTGACGTTTTATTAAAACTGACTTTATTTCAGTAAACGCAAAAGATGTGCTTCTAAACAGTTTCAAAGCTGACTTGGTGTTGAAGAGGAGGGGTAGAAAAAGTAGTTAAAAAACAAAAACACTTCCAATATAAAGCCGTTATACCAGCTAAACGTTGATATTATGTCAACAATGGTAGAAAAAAAGGCTAACAGACAAAAAAAAAAAAAATAAGAGAGAGATAGTAAGAAAATCCGATAGCATTCAACAACCTTTTTTTAAAATAATTCCTTTGTACAATATATACAGAAAGCACATAGTGAGGGAGAAAAGGAAGTACGCCTGCATGTGTTGCATTGCTCTCTGTTTGGGTTAATGCTTTTACCGAGTGCTGGATTACACCATGCAGACAGACAGAAGAAAGTGTTTCCAGCTACGGTCTTCCTTGTTTGGTGCTCCGTGAGTCTGTGGATCAGCGAGGATCCAGAAGTCCAGAAGCTGGATGCCGGCTCTTAAGCCTCTTTTGGGGTCATCTTCCTCGGATTGCTCTAAGCCTTCAAGGTTTGCCCCGTTTCGGACTTCACTCATGCAGTCTGGCATGAGATTCGCAAGCAGCATATCAAAATTATCCGTGTGTGAAGGTTCAGTTTGTGACCAGACACAAACAGTTCAGTAGAATCTGGTAACTCCATTGGCAAATACACACATTGTGTCCTGAACGACTTTCTAGAGCTGGGCCTGGGAAAAGCAGATAGCCATGTGTCTGCATATGATAACTGTCAATACAGCAATGCAGGCTGGAAAAATCCGTAAATCCAGTCTGGAAGTCAAAGTTCCAATTGCCAATGCTTCATCTTCCCTCCACGACCCGGATAATCCAAATGTCAGAAGGCCCATCGCGTAACTGAAAATCAGGTCATCGCTGAACGACCAACGCGGAGCAGTTGCCCTGTCGCCCATTCAAGAACAAAACATTTGCCTTGCACTGCAAAACGACCAATGCTAAGCAGCTGATGGAGTGACTTTGGGCTATTTGTTCATCATTCATAAATGAAAAGTCAAAAAGGAACATGAAAGAAAATAACTATGAATGATAAAGACAGGGAAGTGCATTAAAAACTGCCTCTTGAACAAGGAACTCAAGTATGTTGAAACGATAGCTTCATAGCGGTAAATGTAACTGAGTTTACTGCCCTGAATGAACTGAGTGAGGAAATCAAGCCTTATCCACTTGCATAGAGTCCACAAAGAGATTGTGAATGTAAATGTGTGAAGATGAAGAGCGGCAACCAAGATGCTGGAATCCTTCAGTAAAAACAACCTTGGTAATCCTCATGGCTCTAGAGCAGCAGTCCAGAACAGTAGCACTCCATGCTTAAAACACAATGTAGTGACTTCCAGAATGTCTTTGCATCCAGGTTCATTCAAGATTCCCACACTCTATAGGTCCATGTTTCTATTCAGAGAGCTTGCGCATCATATGAGGTCTCTGCAGACAGGCCGTGTCTCCTCTCTCCTGAGTATGTAGCCAGCAGCACAGAGAGGGAGGCGTCTGGATGTGCATTTCCCGAGGTGGAGTTCGGCGTGTACATGGATGCCTGGGCATCCACTTTTTCCTCTCTGACGGTGTTGGTCAAAGGCGCCAAGAAGTCCGGGAAAAAGAACCATAAAGAAATCAGGAACATCATTGAACTGATGTCATAAGCTCCACACCACGTCCTCATGTGAACCAGTCACATTTCTGCAGAAAAGCGGCCAGTCACTTCTCCCTGGAGAGGGAACGAGAATAAATTTGAATATGTATTTTAATTTCAATATGCATTCTCATACAACTTTAATAGCAGACACATATATATTCTGCATTATATGAGACCAAACTGCCATGGTAATCTATATAAAGAGGCCTTAGTAGATAAGAGATTTTGATCACTAGAGGGCAGCAAAGACTACAGCACTTTATTCTAGAGAGTCAAGAATCAGTCGAGGATATGACAACTTAAGGCTGGTGATATATCAATATTATTTTGTTAGCAATATAAAAGTTAACTAACGTTGTGAATACTGTGCTGAATTTAATGAGCTTTTTATTGGCCATTAAGTTCCTAAAGACCGTGTTAGTAGCCTTCTTGTATCAGGACTCGTGTGTGTGCGTGTGTGTGAGAGAGAGAGAGAGAGGGAGAGAGGGAACAAGACACATTTTAATGCTGATAGAGTTCAATTCATTTCTGCAGGTAATTTCTTTGAAATTGTCCTATTTAAAGAATTGGTTAATAACACTGAATGATTCATTTAATGTGCATGGAAGTCCCCCATAGCATTTAGGGAAAAAATATGCATATGGTAAATGAGTTGTTATCAATATGCATTATGTTGGCCCACATAAAAAAAATAAAAGAAATATAATAAAAATTATTATTCGAGTTCAGTTACTGAAAAATGCAAGGAAATCATGTCTAGATTATTTTACTACAATTTGCTTTAAATATTTTGAATCTACCAAGCAACAATGAGTTTGATAATGGCAAAATAATGGTTCCCCTGATTTAAAAAAACAAAAAAAACAAAACCTTTTTAAACCATTTCGGGGCAAAAACATACTGAGATATAAATCAAATATTTAAAAGGAGTGAAAAATACAGCAGATATAGCCCAACAACGTATAAACAAAAATTTTTGTGCTTGTAGATAAAGATGAACAATCTTACCATTCTCACCTCCGTGCTGGGGGGTAAAGTGAGGGGGCAGAGGTTTGTTGACTTGCAACAATGGCTGAAGAGGAGATACCTGTGAGATAGAGAAACGCCTTAATTATGTATCAGTGAAATGTTCAAAACAGCAGTTTAGTCATGGTCAAGGCCAGCTACTGTGCTAACATGAATAGAAGCATGCCTAGATCACTGATTTTACTGAACATCACTTTTAGTCAACCTAAACAAAGCTATTTTCATTGCTTACCTGTAGCATAAGACAGGTCGTACTGTCCCGGGAGTAGTGGATAGCCTAAGTGATGGTGGGAAGGCATGATCCGCTGAGAGGGTGAAGATCTTGGACGTTCACCGTCTCTTTCCCTCTCACTCCCACTTCGGTCTCTTTCATGGGGCGTCTTTTCACCCACTGTGGGAGATTTGCTCTTGTACTGGCTAGCATGCTGATGCAGGATGTCCAGAGCTTTGGACTCGGAAGCAGACTTGCCGCTCACCGTAGGACTGGCACGAGCCTTCTCACCCTCCTCACCAGGGGGCATCTTACTGCCATACGGAGAAAAAGAGTACCCTGGCGACAGGTATGATCCTAGAGAAAGGTGAAATTAACAGTGACCCTTTAAATATCAGCATTCTGGTTATAGGTGAAATTAAATATGCTTCCTAAGGTGGTGTAACACACAAAAATACCCACAAAAAATTTGTTAAAACTAGTTAGCTCAACAAAAGGACTTACCAGGGTAATTATGCATCATGACAGTAGGCATCCCCCTGTATCCCGGATGGCTGGGGTCATAACCTTGGCCATAGGGGTATCCATGCATATAAGACATATATGACTGGTGCTGTGGCAGAGGTGAGGAAAACTGCATATGTGCTCGTGGATCTTTGCTAGCTCCTCTATGCTCCTCTGAGGCTGATGAAGTTCGTGGTTCTGCCACTTCCTTATTTTCCTCTTTAGAGGTAGTGTCTTTAGGACGCTGCCTTTCGTCTTTGCCCTTCCGGTCTCTCTCACGGTCCCTGTCCCGATCTCTGTCCCTTTCTCGCTCACGATCCCGTTCTCTCTCGTCCTTCCACCTCTCCTCATCAGTCTGTTTCTGAGCATCGGGGTACTTGCTGGGGTAAGCGAAGGGCCACAGTCGAGATTCTGTCTCCTAGAAAAGAAAGTGGAGATTGAAATGCCCATTATGAAAGAAAGGTAAGTGCATAGTGAGGGTTCTCCATCTATGTTATAAAAATGTCACTCTCAAGAGTTTTACATTTCTCAAGAAAGCCATAAAGGTTAAAACTGTGATGAAAATGATTCTACAACTGGTATAGTAGAAAAAAATAATAATATAATAAGCAATACCCAAGACATCTTAAATTCCATACCTGTCTATAGATGTACATTGCCTGGTCCATAGGCGATCTTCCAGGCTCAAGGCCTGGTTTCTGCTCATCCTTTGTATGATGGCCAGCTTCACTTAGCTTCATTTTCAAACCCTCACCTTGCTGGGTCTGTCCCTTGCCATCTTCCCCTTTAGGGATAATGACTGACTTGCCAGGCTCTGATGGATCTTTGGGCTTGCCCTGTGGGGACGGTTTGCCCAAGTCTGAGAGGCTTGGCGCCTTAGACAATGTTGGAGGAACTGAAGCTTTCTGTTTCCATTCTTCTGACTTCATGGAGGCTTCCCTGTCCTTCTGAGCAGCCTCTGATTTCTTCTCTGCAGCACGGTGCTGCTCAGCTGCTTGTCGTTGTCGGTCCTCACACTGCTGCCTGTAAGCTGGGCTTGTGTTCATCAGGTGGTTATGGTAGGCCTGATCTGGTGAATAGCCAAAGGGAGGTACATAAGCATACTGATTGTAGTAGAGGGGCTGCATGAACATGCTAGAACGCTGCTGAATGACCGAAGGCTGCTGTTGCTGCTGAGTGGGTGCACCTATGTCTGGCTTTCGTTCTTCAGGCGGCTCTGATTTGCCCTTTTCATTCCCTGGTTCCGGGTCCTCCTCTTTTTTCACCTTCACTGCACCATCTTGCAATGATGTGGCAGTGTTAGAGACTCCTGGACTGGGGTTTGGGTTGCCATAATTGGGCGAGTAGTATGTTTCGTAACCTGGGTAATATGAGGAGTCTTTGTTTGGTGGTTGGGATGGGAACAGAGCTTTCTTGGCACTTTCCCGAACTGCCTGATCCTCAGACTTGACCTTCATACCATCCACTTTGCCCTCTCCATCCTCCCCTGCATCAGAGATGTCAGAGTATGCCGGGCTGTTGGTCTTCACAGAAGAGTTATCGGCCCCATTTTGGGTAACCACGTGAAGTGGAGTAAGAGGCTGTGCCATCCCCCCACTTTCTATCCGACTAGCCACACCAATAGAAGGACTGGGAGAATTGTCAGAAAAGCTGTAGATTTTGTCCGCCTCTGCTTTCATGCTGGCTAGCCGACTTTGATGCGGATCCGTAGATCCATTTAATAGCCCCTCACTCTTGCTGCCTTGGTCTGAGCTTTCGGAATATGGGCTCTTACCTTCTTCAGGTTTCCCTCCTTTGGAAGGGGCTTTTGGACTGTCTCCTTCCTTACTACCCTCCTTCTTTTTCTTATCTTTCTTTTTCTTGTCCTTAGAACTGCTCAAGACTGGGTTCATTGAGGGATCTCCCATTACTGCAGGTTTGGGTTGAATGGATTTTAGTTGGGGGCTCTTGCTAATGGATTGGACCACAGAGGCTATATTGGAGGAGCCAGAATTGGGGGCAGGGAAGCCAGAGGCTGGTAAGGTGTACAACTGCTGTGGAGGTAAGGAAGGAACCAGGGGCCTTGCTGACTTCATTGCCTTCTGAGCAAGCTTGTCTGCCTTGGTACTACTGCCAGACTTCTTAGCTTTGTCCGAGCCTCTTTTATCATCAATGCCATCATTGCTTGTCTCATCTGTAAGACATGGGCCATCCTCACAGCCATCCATGGGCACACCAGTGTCATGCTCAGTCTCTGGTTTCTTCTTTCCAGGCTGCTTGGAGCTGAACTTTCCTGATGACGGTGATGGGCTCTGGGCATCAAATCCTCTGCCTTTGGGTGTGTTTGACCGCGCAGGAGATGCACAGCCCTTCTGGGAAATGGATGCACCATTGCAACTGCCTGACTCAGGGTGCAAAGTGGAGTCCTCACCATACTCACTATCACCATCTATGTCCAGCTTGATGTCATCATCATTGTGAGCACGAGCCTGGTGATATTTAAGGCCATTGATGTGCTTGTATTTCTTGTTGCAGTTGGGATGGGGGCAATCAATGAGAATTGGTGAGGGGCAGTTGCGGTCCAAAGAAGGGGGCAAGGATTCAGCTTTGATGTTAGACAGGGGAAGAATAGTATGAGGTATTCCACTATTTGAATTGGTGCGCATTCGTTTGCTACCCTTAGTGTCCTCTGAACTAGAATTGGGCTCCATGTCTGAGGCAGGTTTGCTCTTGCGTTTGTTAGCAGATGATGGACTAGCCTTTATATCCTCAGGGTTGCTGTTTGGTGGGGTGCGCCGCTCAGAGGAATTCTGACTGCCCCGCCGCCCTTTGCTGTTCGATGCTGCTCGAGTCTTGCTGTTGTTGCTGGCTTTGTTATCAGAAGAATTACTATTTTCATTGACTGGTGTATTGCTATTGGGCCTCATTCTTTTACCCCGTCCACGGCCATTCCTCATCTCCAGGTCACTTGTGGGTGACTCACAGAACCTGAGGAAGCAAAAGTGAAAAATTAATTTCAATTGAATATGAAAAAAAGACTCTTCCACCAACAATAAATACAGAATCATCAATCAAATAAGCAAATTGGCATCTATTTTCTACCTAAAACTCTCACAATTATCTGCAAACCACAAAGGGTGCTAACAGTGCTGCAGAGATTCTCTCAGATGAAAGATGGTCTCTCTTCTAAATCAGCCTCTACATTTGGATGCTATAAGTGATTCTCCAGTGGGCCCTGGAGAGCCAGCAACGTGCTGTGCGTTTTTATCCTCTCGTTATCCCTGATCTCGACAGCAATGCTTGTTCTGATGAATGGCACGCAGTGCCACACTGCTGCAGGATTAAGCCAGGGTGACCTGGCTGCTGATTAGATGCAGTGTGATAACATCCTCCAACAGATAAGGCACAGGCTCAGAGGCAAGAGCAACCAGAGAGCTCGATCAAAAGCACATGCATTAAACCGTAGTAAAACAAAGCAGTTAAGAAAGCTACCTCAGGGCCCCCAGTCCTCAGAACAAAGATTTTTAAGACCAGCAGAATGACAAGATTATATATATATATATATATATATCACACAGGTTGATATGTAATGTTAGAGATATTTAAAAACTGTCTGTCAGGAGTTGTGCTGGGGGTTAGAAGGAACTAGATATGTTCTATTGTTTTATGTTGGTTATACAACAATTTCATGTCATGTTGCCGTTTTTTCAGCATCTCAAGGCATGGTTTTCAGATGGTGTGTCAAGTCACTGTATACAACTCTGCAAGTTGTAACTGGACCACAAGTTAAGACCCAAATCATTGCTGTCACTTCAGATTAGTTGTCCATAGTAAGAGTCAGGTCTTTCAGTGGTGACTTCTGCAATTGGGATAGCAAAAACTATCAAAAGGAATGACTTTTGCATTCATCATTAACTCCTTTAACCTGTTTCAAAGACTACATGTGTCTCGCAGCTCTGACTGGAATGCAAACATATTGAAGAAACGCATATGAATGCACTGCATCATCTTCACCGGTGCTCTCCCCAGGGGCTAATGCTGTGTTAGTAATGTTTGCCTGCAGCCTGCTGCAGCCCGCAGATAAAGTGCACCATGGAAATACAGCCTTTTCTGGAACATTACGATTAGAAATCAGAAGCAACCTCCTGAGGCTAAGTCTCTTAAATGTACATAGTATTATGTACAGCAAATTATTTGTACCATGCAGCGCTGGTATCTGACCTTGGGCAGGTTACAGCATGAAAAAAAAAATCTAAATGTTAGAGTGTCTGTACTGAAAAAGGCATGTGCAAGGTCAAAAAGGAGCCTCCTTCAGACCTTAGCACATTATTATTGCATCAAGCTATGAGCTATACAAGAAGTTCATTGCATTAGGACCCAGTAGAATGGTAACTAAAATGTTGGTCTATATTTCTGCTTTAGATTGATGCAAGGAGGAGAAAAGAAAATGGGGGGGAGGGGATGGGTATACATTTCTTCATGATGTTGCATTTCAAAAGGTGGGTGTCAACAGGGGGGCATTTTGAAACATTACCTTCCAGTGTTTCCTTCATTACTGCAATGGCAGAACACAAAAGGAGATGATGAGAGGGTCTAGCAGGAGTGTGTAGTGGCCAGAAATCTCTACACTGCATTTGTTTAGCAAAACTGTTAAATTCTAATAGGTTTTTGATTCATAGCAAACTGAACATTCGTATGCGTAAATTAGGTTGAATTTACCCTACAAAACAGTATAGGCTTATATTCTGTAACAGTTGTCTTACCGTGGGGGTGCCCAGTCATGTCGAGTGCAGTCTAAAAGGGTGCCCACATACGTCTTGTTCCTCCAGGTAACATTTACAACCAGCATACCTGAAGAAAACACATCAACATAGGAAATAAGACCTCAACTACTGAACCACATATAACAAAGTTGACTTCTTTCACTTGAGCTGAATAAATGCACCATTTAATGAACTGAGATTGATCATCTGTTTACTAGATCACCAATAAGATGCTGGACAAGTCAAAACTACAGCTGAGATCACCTCAAGTCAAATATCTAATTGGGGATCTGGGTTTAGATGCAACGACTTTACTACAACAAATATTGCCCATGTGCACGATTAGAACGATTAGTAAAAAGATAAATGACTGTTCTTTTGCAGAAGTATACTGCAGATTTACATTCCCCAGCACAGATGTCCAAATTTAGAACACCTCCTGTATAAAGACAACAGGAACAGCAGGGTGCACAAAAACCTATTAGTATGCAGGGGGGAAGTAAAGAACAGAGAGAAGTTAAAAAAGAGGGTGGGGGTGGGGAACGCTGGTCAGCCCGAGTCCTCAGTCTGACATTGCTGGAGAATGCAGGGACTCTTTTTACATTTTGTGTTTGTTTTAGACGGGAATCAGCTGAGGTATATAAAAAGATTCTTCGGAGTCCAGGGTGCCCAGATCTGTCAATGTCATTTTCAGCTTTCTCCAGGTTGTGTGCCATCTGCTTGACATTTAGTGCAACAAAATCCAGACATTGAGAGATACAGAGTGCCAAAAGAGTGACAGGAAATTAGCCTACACTAACTGAACCTCATTTGTTAACACCAGGTGGCAGCAGCTATCATTTTTTAAGTATGTAGTATCAGGAAACATCAAGTGCCTGGAATATAGTACACACCTCTGCGACTCCCCACCCACAAAGCAATTCCACTGCGTGCACACACACACACACACACACACACACACACACACACACACACACACACACATCAATCAAGGAACTGACCTTCCCAAACACCACACCAAATTGATCTACGGTGCTTTTGAGGGCAACCTCTCATTGTGACTGACAAAGCACACAAGAGATATCTGTTTGATTTCAAGCTGCAAGGCGCTATTCGCAATGGGGCATCAATTGCCTGCTTCTAAAACAGCTTATCAAGAGGTGCCAGGCAATAAAAATTTCACACTGCAGTCGACTGCAAAGGGAGACAAAAACCGTCCATGTGTTTAGTTCTGCCTTTCACGCTGCGTTTCCTTGACAACTGGCAACTGCGAGCAGCCACTGCAACAGCGCTCATTCCATCTCAATGACACAAGTGGGGAAATTGAGCAGAATACTCGAATCATGTCTCCAAATGGGAAATGTTGATAATTGGCCTTTTGTATGAGACTGAAAAAAAAATACCACTACATCTGCTAACAATTAGCATGACATCAGCTGTTGTTGGAATGGCAATCGTTACCACTGAAACTGGACCCAGGACCACCGGCGGGGCAAGGTGAACAGCAAAGTTAACCAACCTTCCAATTCAATGTCATTCTCTGAAACGTATAATGCTATTTCTAATGGCACGCAGTGCAAGGGCTTAATTCCAACACCCTATAAAAAGGAAGCTGTAATTGGAACCCAGTCCGATTCTTTTAGTTTCAGAGCCTCATTAAAACACGCTCAAACAATCCAGTACAGTACAGGCTGGGAAACAGGTGTGTACTCACTTCCAGAAATAATAAAGAGTATCATGACACAGGTGTGCCACATAGCCAAAGGGAAAACACTGAGTGTGTGTGTAACTCGCATTCCCTGCCAGTGACCTCTACGTGTCAGCAAGTCTCTTGATGAAACCTGAGCACTAGTCGTCAGCTTTGAAGCGACATTTGCACCCTTGCACCGGAGACCTTTACTGCAGACTACTTTAGTTTTTATTAGCTAAGAGAGAGAGTGCAGCCACCCGCTCACACAATGTCTGCTGTATGACTGCAGGTGTGGCTGTAAATTCTCCCGCATGGCTCATATTTCCACAGTAGGTGCTTAATTCTGTAAATGGAAGCCCTGACCTGCTCAAACCATCAGCCTCCTAATGTTTACCAAACACAAACGGTCTTCCCTGCAAACACAAGACATTCCCCCTGAATGTTAGCATTTGGTTCCAGTTTGGTTATTTTTTGGGAAACCAAAAATGCTCAAGAAATGTCTCACTTTAACACACTGGCTTAAAACAAAAACTACACATTGCAATCTAGTCTTAAAACAGAAATCTCTTACTTCACAGAACTATGAACATAACAGTAAAAACCTCCCCACACCCCACGTCTTCATTCATCTGTAATTAGTCACAGATAACCTGTAAATCATCTTAGTGTTCTCACAGGTTTAGTCTCAGACAGATTAAGACAACGCTCTTAATTGTGAAGATTAAGGCAAGCGAGGCGCTGAGAACTGGGGGTTGGAGGGCTACAAACAATGAGATGTAAAACCCAACCTTGTTTCCATCTGCTCATGAAGCAGCCGTTTATTCACTCTCGAATGCCGCCCAATCATTAACCAAGCTGTAACTCTCTCCCTCTCTCTGGGGAAGGGAGCCTCAGGCAGTTGGTTCCACTTATCTGGTGAATTCTTTCAACGTTACACATTTCCCTACTCTCTATGCCAGTTAAATCTTATGCAATCTGCACTTCTACAAATGGTTATCTGCATGGATCGGCAAACTAGAATATATATCTTGATGCCACTTTGTTTGCAACAAACCACAGCTCTAAACAGCAATCTCTCCAATGCACGCTGAGCTAAATCAGACTCTTTGAGCTGATCTGACGTGACAGATTCACTGCAGCCATCGACAAGTTAAAGCGGCATGTTATTGTTTGTTGATTTTGCTAGAGCTTGCCCAAACTCTCACTGTACTCCTCTTAACCCGGTGAAATTTCGCAAAGAGGATGAACCATTACAAGTCTGTGGATCACGGAAAACGTGACGGAAAACGAGCTGAAAGTACTTGCTTCATTGTGCTCGCCTTGGCTGTTTTTCCCCACTTGCTGTGCGGGGCTCTCAATGGCTGTTTTGCATACCTCTATGCTGCCTAGCTGCCAAGAGAAGCAAATTGGTGTGCCAGACAAGTCCAAACTAAGACTGCAGGCTCATTCTGGGGGCTAAGAGAAGAGCTTGCCGTCTCAATAAGTTAAGAAACAGACACTAAATAGCCATGAATGATTGACAGTAGTTGACTGACGGCTCTTGTTTGTTTGTTTTCACATTTGTTTGAAGGGCAGGTAGCACTTTTACATACAACCACAAGCTATATTATGTGAAACCGACAAGGGGAACTGATAGCTTTGAGAAAAAAAAAAAAAAAAGGGAAAGACTGGATGTTGATATGCAGAAAAACACCCTTTATGCCACATCTGAAGAATCCCATGATCAAATGGATGGAAAAAGCAGCTGATTCCTTTAAGAGAAAAAACAAACATGTTGAATTCAGAGACTGAGGCTAAGGCTACTCTTTGGGTTAGTCTATAAGTGACCTTGGTGGTGACTGGAAGAATGGAAGTGTGATCCCATCACCCCTCCATCCAAAGAGCAGTGCGCTTGTCATCTTATATCCCATTTCCACCCTGTGCCCTCACCTCCAAGCAATAAAGGGGTCATCGCCATTGCTGTGGGCCCCTTAGTTCAACCTTCCCCAATAGCCCCATCAAAGAGTATCCTATTGGCAACAAAGAGCTGACAAGGCCTAAAAAGAAGAGGGGGAAACAAAGGGGCCCTCACCGCCTGGGTCACCAGTCTAATTTCTCTCGCAAAGAGTTTCATTAATGGGCAAGCATGGTACCCTGTAATCTGTCCCTATGTCCCGCTAGGCTTGGGGAGGGGGCAAGAATTCAGGTCCCCTGGCATTGACCCTGCATCTCCTTTTCTATTCTCTTTAAAAACTCGTCATTTTCCGTAGCCCCTCTTTTCACCAGCTGAAGGTCAAATGGGGAGAAACAGAGTAGAAAATGCCATCTATGTGATGGGTGAGACAAAGGCAGGCCAACAAGTCACTCAAGAGAGCTCAAGCTTGGGGAGTCCGTATTCAAGAGTGTTTCAGAAGTTATTTTCTCTGGTGAATTTTTAAAAGGAAGAAAAAGATAAATTCAATTAATTGAATTTAATGACTCAAGTGGTGTACCATAACCACAATAAATAAAAAAATATATAAAATTAAATACACCATGAATGACTATACTCTTAAAAGACAAAAATGAATTTCCTGTTTGACATCTGCTTTTGCACGAGACTAGTGCAGGAACAATCAGTCATCCTCAAAAGAACAGAGAACAGAATTGGTTGTCAAAGACCTGATTTTTTTTATGAGGTTGTGATCCTTTGACATGCTCGCTAGGGTGGCTGCCTCGGCTGATTATCCGGGTCACATGACCGAGGTGAGCAGGTCTCTTGAGAGAGGGGAAGGGAGGAGGAAGGAGGGGACATGGAGGGCCCTTCTTTTGTAATATCCAGACTAGTGATTTTGCACAGCTGAGTAACTTGTGCTCAGCAGAGGGGTGAGAAAGTTCCCTTCCCCCCAGACATCCATCCTCAGCACTTCTTCCCGGAGGATGTCGAATGGTTGCCAGGTACCATTTATAAACCCTTGAGTAAAGCGTGAGGATGGTATCCTGAGAGAGTGAAAGGTACACAAACACATCTTGCCATTCAAACCTGGAAAATAAACAATGACTCCATGTTCCCAGGCGATATCTGCCCGTACACTTTCGTATTACTGCAGAGAGCTCTAAGGATGTATCGTCAACACCCTTGAGGTTGTTCTTGCTAGTGTGTCTTCATCGGTTTTGGATT
The DNA here is from genome assembly GCF_018812025.1 of Megalobrama amblycephala. Taxonomy (NCBI): domain Eukaryota; kingdom Metazoa; phylum Chordata; class Actinopteri; order Cypriniformes; family Xenocyprididae; genus Megalobrama; species Megalobrama amblycephala. The sequence continues at coordinate 32,644,575 of NC_063058.1, forward strand.
TTCAGCTTGCAAAAGCCAGAAGAGAAACGAGAGCGAGAACTGGCTGCATCTGGTCATTGTTGTCGAATATTGACAGCCTGCCGAGCGCTGACAGGAACCGAGAAAGCTAGCCGGATCCCCGCTGCGAAATGCAAGAGCTGTTAGACGAGGAGGAGAAAGACTTTGATGGAAGATCTGAGGAAAAAAGGAAGAGACTAAAAGGGAAGTGTGGAACAAAACCAAAAGCAGAGCGAGACCGAGTTGAGGCTTGACCACAAGCTGAGAAAGAAAAAGACATGCTAGATCTGGCATTCTGTATGCGCTTGGCACGGTGAGGTCTGTCTGACTGACAGAGAAAAGAAAGAGACAAGAGATACTAAGAAAAGGAATGAATACCACACTCTCCAGGGCAAACATGACAACCCAACAGGGCTCTTTGTGCGTTTTCCAGACCGGCTTGCCTGAGCCGACATCCACATGTCAAGTGTCTGTCTTCATTACATTCTTTCGGAAAAGGGGACAATAGCCACGACACTAGACTTCTGCTCTGGATTTGGACAACTCCACCGTGTTTATGACAGGCGCGCCGGTTGGAGAGGTGGAAATGTGCCATCAAAAGAAACAGCTTTCAGACAGCTCCAAGGACCTCCTCACAGCAAAGTAAACAACCTCTAATTGTTTGGAAAGGTCTGGCGGTTCTCCAGAACAACGTTTGTCTTATCTCCTTCGAGCGTCAAGCTTTTGAGACGTTGAACACAGGACTGGCTGCCACCCAATAAAAAGAGAGAACTTGCTTGAAGATATTGCCACAAAGGACAACAAGGACTTGGTATGCGTGAGTAGAGGTTTGCCACCCGGACTCAGGCATCGGAACAACTCTGGCCTGGCAAAGACTCCGGTAGTTTCGCCAAAGCCAAGCTAAAGTCGCGCCAACCCACCACAGGGATGTTTTTTTCCGGAGAGGAACTTCAGGAGCCATAAAGCTCTGGAAGATTTGAGGCTGACATTTCAGAGTGTCAGCAGGTGGGGTCCTGGCATAAACACGCATGTTGCTACGCTGCTCTTGCAAAACGTCACTTTCTCTGAGCTTCTTTCTCCCTCTTTTTTCCCTCTCCCAATCTACCATCTCCTTTCAGTGAACCCCCCATTATTCGCTAAGGTTTTGATGAGCTGTCACTGGCTGGTAGAGAAGGGTTTGGGTTGCCAGGTCAGGGGCACTTCCATCTCCTCATGTTGACAGCCCAGGAGGAGGCTGATCTTTGATCCACACGGTTCTCGTAAATACTGCAGCCCCAAAGGTCAGCATTTGGTAGTGAAATTACACAGCAAAGAGGAGGTTTAGCCTTTAGGTGCAAATGAACATGACTTTAGTTAAACAGAACGCAACATTTTGGACGAGAATCACATACATATGCAGGAATAATTCATGCACCAGTGATGCAGAAAAACTAGCCAGCTGTGCAAGTAAATTTCTATTAACTGGTGTGATTTATTCTGATTGGTAACACCTACAACTACAGGAGCTGTCAATCTTAATTGTGAAACATTCACCACAAAAGTCATTACTGATTCTTTCTGAATGAGATATTTTCATTAACAAGAAGTAAATGAGAATTAATCATTCCAATAGGGTCCTTGCACCATCGGGATTGGGCCCAAACTAGTTATATGAAATAAAAATAAAAACTAACATTACTGGGAAAAGTTTAAAGTACATTTTCATGACTCCAAAACTGACTTTTTTTTGTTTTTCAATTTAGATGCATATTCTAAAAATGACAACTCAACTGTACTGAACAAGAAGATGCAAATAGTTAACATTAGCTAACAATGACCAATAGACCAATTTGGTGTTTGCAAACAGCGATGACGTTTTTTATGGGCGGAGCCTACCTGGTTGCAGAAAATGACAGTTGAGCAGTAGCAGTCTATGGAACCCACGAAATAAAAGAATTAAAAAAAGTTAATTTTGAGTTTATATCTCACAATTCTGACTTTTATTTCTCGCAAACCTGAGTTTATATCTCACATTTCTTACAAAGAAAAACAGAATTGTGAGATATGCTCGTTATCCTGTAACTCGTTATACTTGTTTTCTGAATTGCAATTTATCCCGCAATTCTGACTTTTTTCCCCTCAGAATTGTAAAATAAACTCACAATTGCGATTTATAATGGCCGAACTGGGAGTCATAAACACGCAAATGCAAGAAAAAAAGTCAGAATTGTGAAATAAAAATTTTATAGACTATGTTTAAAAGTTATCTATGTAAAATGTTATAGGTTTAAATATTATTTCATGCTGTAACTGCTATGTATGTATGTCCTCTGAACTGTATATGTGAATATTATGTAGACTTACTGTTTACATCAAATTCCTGCTTTAATAGTAGACTAATCCTTGCAGGTGTCATCAGTCCAGTCTGTGAAACGTCTCCGTTTAGCTTCAAAGGACGTTTTCAACGATGGTTTTCTTTAAAAATGAAGACTATATTTTTTTGCATTCCGATTCCAACATCCAGAGGCACAACAAAACGTTTTTCTCTTATTCTGTGGATTTTGCACATTTTCCTCCAATTGCTACCGCTATTTTTCTGCAACCACTATGCGCGCGTAGCTGCAAGTGACGTAATTGTGACATCTGCTCCAAAGAGGTCTATACTTCTACATCATTTATTAATCTCAGTTCATTTCAACATTTACTAAAACATTAGGTTAAAGTACTGTGAATAATACATGAACAATGAATAACTTTTTATTAACTAAAAAATATAAAAATATGCTCATTGTTAATTCATGTTGCCAAATGAGACCTTATTGTCAAGTATTTCCATGAAAACTACACCAAATCAAAAAGACAAAATCAAAACTACAATAATCTTGCCTTGTATGAACTTCATAAACACCACACTAGTTTTATTTAAGCCACAGTAGATCAGATGGACCAATAACCCAGAAGCCCATCCATTATACAATTCTCCACAGAGCTCAAGAAGCCTCCGGGCATCTAAACAGAGACGTCTCTAACAACTCCAAAGCCTCCAACTGCAAGGCATGCTGGTTTGGCTGTTACTGCTCATTCCCGTGACCCTCTCTGGAGGCGCATTCAGACTTTCCTCTGGCTTATTTTCTGCATTTGTCAAATGGAGGCCGCTTGTGCCATGAGACCTCTCAGAGAGGCACTGAATCATCAGGACTGGAGGTAAAGCGAGATGGATGGAGATACGAAGAGACCGGGGAAGACAGGAAGCGTTTGATGTGGTGTGAACTAGCACAATTTCTGTGCGTTAGCAGAGAGAGATGAGCTGCAGTGCACCGGCGCTAATGGAGATAATGGAACGAGTGGGCGAAGGTGAAAGTATGAGCTGCGCGACACCTTTTGACCTTGCCTTATATTTTCAGTCACAGCAATTCTGCATGATCGCAACAAAGGGGAAATGCGTCCGGGTGTTCAAATAACAGACATCAGCCAAATAGCACAGCGTGACTTGCTCGCGTTATTGACGCTGCTATAACAGAACCTGAATTGTCAGGTTAATTTGCCTATAAATGCCCGCTAGTCTATAAAAAAATAAAACTCGCCCGGGGGGAAGAGTTTGACAGCAACTTCCACAGCAAATAATATGCATACAAACTTCAGTGGACTGAGGAAGGAAAAACAGAGAGGTTCAGCTTTTTTATCAAACTGCAAATGTCTGGATTTTGTTTGTTTACAGCACAAACACAAGCAGACGGCTAATGTCTACAGCAAGTCAGTCATGATGCTTAAATCTAAACTGTTTGGCACAGGTCCTAGATGAAAAACATCAGTTTTTATGGGAGAAAAAGCATTGCGTAATGAGGCAAACAGCAGTGTTTCTGTCAGTCACCTCCACCAGCTCAAGCCAAGCTGGAATTACCGAGTCCAGGGAGCAAAACAAAGCAAATATAAGCGTGTTCTCTCTAGTGTGCACTTCTCTAGATTGGTAACAAGCACAAAAATAGGCTTGATTATTTATATATAAATATATATGCAATATGCTTCAAGCTTTTTTTGGGGGGGGGTGGGATAGACCATGTATTAAATATCTATGCTAGCCGACATATATCACTGAAATAAGCGTCCTGAGAAATCACAGAATCTGAGTGTCAGCCAAACAGAAAACTAGCCAATCATAAACGTTATTGGAGGACAGGGCTTTGTTGTGATCCATTTCATTCAGTTTGGCAAAACGGTAAAATCGTTTACAGCATCTACTAACTTGAATGAGATAACAGGAAAAAACTTTAGTAAATTAGCTTCATGATCAAACAGATCCATTAATTTAAACCTCTTCATTAAGGCTGCACAAGCAATCTAAGTAAAATCAAAATATTTTTTTTAAATGGGTCCTTGATTATGATTTCACTTTTTTAACTTTAGTTAGTGTGTAATGTTGCTGTTTGATCATAAACAACATCTGCAAAGTTCAATGCAAAAGGAGATATTTTCTTTTACAGAAATCGCTTTTTAAGGACTACAACAAATGGCTGGTAGGGACTACAACGAGTTATTCTCGGGTTGGTGACATCACTAACCCTAAACTTTACATAAACCCCGCCCCCGAGAACATGCAATTTTGGTTGCGTGAGATTCTCCAGCTTTGTTGTTGTTGAGCTGTTAAAGCTCCGCCCTCTTCTGGAGTAGTAGCTCATTTGCATTTAAAGGGACACACAAAAAAACGGCGTGTTTTTGCTCAAACCCAAACAGGGGCAAATTTGACAAGCTATAATAAATGATCTGTGGGGGATTTTGAGCTTCACAGACACATTATGGGGACGTATATTATATCTTGTGAAAGCCCTAGTGCAAAACCCTAGTGCAAAGAATGTTTTCGCATCAGTTCGAGTTTAGGTCGCTTATAATGTGCATTTGGGAACGCAACATGCATCTTTCTGAATTTGTTAAAAAAAAAAATAAAAAAAAAACAAGAACAAGAGAGAAGCTTTGAGGGCTCCTGGCAATTTTTTTATGATCAAAACAGTTTTTTGACAAATTGTGCAGCCCTACAAACAAGATCCTCCCTAGTCTTCATTTATACAGACTTGCACTTATAAATATAGCAGCAATTAAATGTTTAACTGACAGCATGCAACATCAATCTGGCTCCAGCCCTTACCGTCCTCCGTTTCCTGCCAGACGATGCCCTCCAGGTTGACACTGGTTCCAGGTTCACAAGGACCCAGACATTCCGGCTCGGTCGCCAGAGACACGTCAGAGGTGTTGACAGCCACGGAGCGCGTGCGGACCATGATCTGCTCACACGAGGAGGAGATGTCGCTGTTGCCGACAGGTGCGAGGAGGTGGAGCGGTGGTGGTGCCGGCGTGGACACCGGAGACTCCATCTATGGGGAGATTTCAGAAAATATGTTAAAAATAAAATATTAAAATTTAAAAATTAAACAATGAAATGTATATTCATAACAATAACAACAGTAATTTGCTACACACATACACACACACACACAATACAACAATACTTAATATTTTATAAGACTACTGATTTGCATTATCTATGTTTAATCCAATTAATTTATAAAAGAGCAGAATGAGGAAGTTCGCAAGCCTATGAAATGATGCAAATCAGTGTTTCATCAATAATTATTCATTAACATTAATTTGTAATAAGGTAAAAGGAACAAAACAAGGACAAGAAACACAATTACAGTGGCTGTAAACAGACAGCTATGAAAGCGTAAGCTGACATTACGATCAATGTCAAACCTCTAAGTTCAATTACAGCAATTATCAAACTGGCAAGGGTGAAGCATGTGAACACAGCACAGAGAGTGTTGTGTGGGAGCCTGGGCTTATTTAACCTTAATGCCAAGAAGCATTAGCGCTCTGTGATTATTACTCATGGCCAACGATGCTTAAGAGTACGGGTTCATAATAAGCTGCCGCAGCTGCTCCGTCCCCACCTCGACTCCGAGGCCATTCGATTTCACAAACTCCACACGAGCCAATTTGATAATCTAATTATGGGCTTTTGTTGAATTAAAGCTTTTTGGTGGGTGACAAAGAATTAAAAGCTAAAGCTTTGAGATAAATGTGCCAATTTCATTTAAAACGGACCTTAAACTATGCCATAGTAATTAGTCCATCTCTCTGTTGACATGCATCGTTGTGCTCTTGGGTTGGTTTGAGAATCAGTACATCTGGGAGCAAGGGTTTCGGCTGACATTCTGACCAAACAACTTTTGTTATAGACCAATCATGCAACGATTAGACTAATTAAAAAACAAGAGTTAATTAAACTCCATAACACCAATGGCACTTCAGATTCTTCTGGAAAACTTCAATGCAAATCAACGCTGATACGCTAAATCCAACTTTGGCTTTTCGTTTCACTGAAAACACTAAAAAAGTTAAAACAAATAAAATGTTAACTTTCAAAGAAAGTACTATTTACTTCAAAAATTTCATATTTAATTAAATGTGTTAGTTGCCGTTTCTGTAATTATTTGTGAAATTCACTAGAAATATGTGAGGGAAAATTGTTTCAAGGTAAATCTGATTAGTTTTTGCATAGTTAAATCTTAACAGAGAACATGAAATGCATAGCTTATTCCTTCCAAAAACATTTAACCCTTGTGCGTCAATTAAAAAAAGTTACACATAGGTCCACATGTCCAAAAACTAGGGAGCACAGACTTACGTTTGGTCTCATTTTAAAGAACACACTTGGCAGATTATTGTTCAAGTAAAAAAGTGAAATAAGAAAAAAAGTTATAGGTTGTATAGGAGGTTTAAATTTGTTTAAAATTATTTATGAACATTATTTTATATAAAATATATATTTTATAAAAACATGTTGAACTCTAAAAATGCTAGAAAATCAAAGCCATAAATCTAAACAAGTTGTGTTCCAAATTTGAGGTTGACATCTCAAAAAATGAGCTTTCAGTAAGATTTTGTTTGGGCGCCGTACCAAATTTTTCCCTTTTGATTTGCAAAACACCACAGTGGTTGGATTTGTGATTTACAGTAAAGTTTTTCTCTCTCAAATATTACACACACACACACACACACTTTCTGACATCCATACCAACACACCCACACAATTACAGCTGCATAATTTATCCAGTTGTCTCTATAATATGCAGAAGCAGAAAACAGGAATAAAGCGAGTATTTGCTCTATAGGCCAAACCTGAGAAAATGGCATCATCTCGTAAAAAGTAGTAAAAGAAAAAGCCTTGCCAACAGAATTAAAGCCTATTAACACAGAGTGCATCATTTTATAGTTAAATGGCCCTGGGATTAAAAATTGCCATTTTAGTGAGTTTTAATGTGACATTTTGTCCTTAAGGTCCTGAGTGGAACTATTTTGTGTTACTGGTGTAAAATAGATTTATTAAAGGAATTGGGGGTGGAATAGTAAAATTCTAATAAAAATACACACTTGTACCAAAATTTGTGCAGCTGGCATTAACACAGGAACAATGATTAAAAAACTGAAAAGACAAAAATGTCCATGAGGATGCACAAGGGTTGCTGTTTGGATCATATGCATCCATTCTTTAAATAATATAAATCATGCAAAATAAGACAAAGTGTATTCAAAGTGTAAACCGGTCGATTTCGATTTGCGTATTCAGCAACACAGCAAAATTTAAAATCTGTAGAAAGTGAAAGAAGAATCAGAGAGCTGCAATGAAGAGGACAAGATCGAGATGTGTCTGGATGTTAATGAGGGACGACTAAAGAAGCTCAAACATTTGTTGCTATCGTGACTCACAGCTTGTTCACCAACCAGCTCCAGGATGAACCGAGGCCTGTAATTGATAAAGCAGCTGGCGTTTGCAATGCCGAGGTCATGGATTTGATTCCCAGGGAATGCCTAAACTGATCAAATGAATGCAATGCAAGTGGCTTTGGAGAAAAGTATCAGCCAAGTGCATGAATATAAATGAAAATTGTTTAAACAAACCACCACCTGGGTACAAGACAGAGTCATGCCAGCGATGAAACAGGCTTTACTCACTTCTAATGCACTTCTATTTTCAGTGGCATCTGATTCAGCACAGCTAACTAAATCCTTAAACCATTAACTCAACAACGACTTGCTGAATCAACTCAAAAATGGTGTCGGAGAAAACACTGGCCGTCTTGTACAGCGCTCACAGCATCCCTCCCTTCCCCAGCGAGCGCTCTGAATTTACAGTCTTGTTACTAAAAATTCACAAGACCACAGTGTTTGCGAGGGAACAGCGGAGTCACGCACTCTAAATCCAGTTCCCAGTTAGAGCCGATCCGGACATGAAAAACGTTTCACTGCAGTCAATTTCATTGGATGACCAGCAACTGCCTGCACTACTTCAGCTCCTTCCCATTCCTTCCCTCTAGTTGGATGCCGTCCATTGGCTGTACTTTACCGTGTCGGCAGTAAGAAACTGAACACATGGCTTCAGACGGGATTACTGGAGGATTAGACTGAGGGTGTTGCATTCAAACACCTGTCCTCTGGTATGGTACTGTAAATACTGTTTACACACACACACACATCTATACCTGAGGCCTATTAAAAGGTCATGTGAATCCCACTGATGCGGACAATGCTGGTGAAACAGATGGAAAAGCCCAACAAACAACAACAAAGGGCTCTTCAAATCCAATCAAATGACACTAAATGTTTAAATTAAAACCACAGTAATCCAGTGCTCACCATCACAATGCAATACACTTCATGTTATGATTGAATACACTGCAATACATCACAATATTATTATTATGGAAGCTTGTTTCCGCCACTAAATAAAAAAATTGCAATTTTTTCCTCTCGCAATTGCGAATTTTTAACCACACAATTCTCAATTTTTTTGACTTTATAACTCATTCTGACTTTATAACTCAATTGACTTTATAACTCACAATTCTGACTTTATAACTCACAATTCTGTTTAGATCTTGCAGTCTTATAATCAGTTTATATCTGACAATATAACTTGCAATTCTGACTTTATATCTCGCAATTCTGACTTTATATCTCGCTATTCTGACTTTATATCTCGCTATTCTGACTTTATATCTCACAATTCTGACTTTATATCTCGCTATTCTGACTTTATATCTCGCTATTCTGACTTTATATCTCGCTATTCTGACTTTATATCTCACAATTCTGACAATATAACTCGCAATTCTGACTTTATAACTCACAATTCTGACTTTATATCAATTCGCAATATAACTCGCAATTCTGACTTTATATCTCGCAACTCTGACTTTATATCAATTCGCAATATAACTCGCAATTCTGACTTTATATCTCTCGCAACTATTCTGACTTTATATCTCGCAATTCTGACTTTATATCAATTCGCATCTCGCTATTCTGACTTTATATCTCACAATTCTGACAATATAACTCGCAATTCTGACTTTATATCTCGCAATTCTGACTTTATATCTCGCAATTCTGACTTTATATCTCACAATTCTGACAATATTCTGGCTTTAACTCGCAATTCTGACTTTATATCTCGCAATTCTGATTCTGGCTTTATATCTCGCAATTCTGACTTTATATGCAATTCTGACTTTATACAATTCTGACAATATAACTCGCAATATAACTCGCAATTCTGACTTTATATCTCGCAATTCTGACTTTATATCTCGCAATTCTGACTTTATATCTCGCAATTCTGACAATATAACTCGCAATTCTGACTTTATATCTCGCAATTCTGACTTTATAACTCGCAATTCTGACTTTATATCTCGCAATTCTGACTTTATATCTCGCAATTCTGACTTTATATCTCACAATTCTGACTTTATGTCTCGCAATTCTGACTTTATATCTCGCAATTCTGACAATATAACTCGCAATTCTGACTTTATATCTCGCAATTCTGACTTTATATCTCGCAATTCTGACTTTATATCTCGCAATTCTGACTTTATATCTCGCAATTCTGACAATATAACTCGCAATTCTGACTTTATAACTCACAATTCTGACTTTATATCTCACAATTCTGACAATATTACTCACAATTCTGACTTTATAACTCACAATTCTGACTTTATAATGTGAACACGTTTTCATTGACTAAAACAGACTAAAATTCTCAGACATTTAGTTGACTAAAACTTGACTAAACAAACAGGACAAGGTTGACTAAATATGATTAAAACTAAAAAGTGCATCTGACAGGACTAAGATTAAATAAAAAAATACAGCTGACAAAATCAACACTAATATATCAGTACTATATCGGTTATCAGCTGATATTACATAGTTTTATTTATCTGAAAGGGTCAGTACTAAATACTAAATAGTGCTTAATGCACTGGGGAAAATGTATTTAATATAACATTAATTTGTATGTATTATATTTTGTATAGAAAAATAAAACTGTAATTTTTAAATGCTACAAATGAATTTAGCATCACAACATTATAATGTACAGTATATGAGAAATGGATCTAAATTGAGATTAGCATTTAACAGAAAAAAGAAATCATGCAATATTGAGAAAAAGCAGTATACTGATATATGATTGTGTCAACACAGCCTGAGCATGTATCTGCACGGAGAGACCACCAAATGCTAACCATACGCAAGAGAGAAACACATGCCGCTAAACCCAAACAGCCTCTCGAGTCACACAGCGTGAGGTGGAATGACTTGAGGGGAAAAAAACGCTCTGGAAACAAGAGCTAAATTAATACAGAACCTCAGAGGGAGAGACAGCGAGGTTCAACAAAAACAACGTTTGCTTCCTGGCTCGGTTTCTCATTTGTGGTCTGAAGCACACCATTAGCGGTTCTGAGCTCGTTTTCTTTTAGTTTGCCTCCAAGTTTGGCGTACACTAACCCTACTCAGAGTCCTGCTCTGCGGTTAACACAAGATTGAGTTTTTCAAACAACTGACACATCAAGCCAAAAAATAAATCGTGCACGTTTTTTTTTTCTCCCCCAGCCATCTTTTTTTCTGAAACTATCATTTAAATAATCTCCAAACTACATCATAATCTGGGCCGATGACAGGCTTTACTTATCAAGTACAATTGGGTGAAATAAATACCTCTACAGGAAAGAAACATGATCTGCCTCTTCAGAACGCCATGGACGACCCAAGCGAGAGTGACACCTGAGAGGACGCTTGTAAAAGAACCTTTCCTTGCCAATGGAGAAGAACTAGGGGGATCCCACTCAGGTCTGGAAAGCATCAGGCAACTTTAAATCGGATAACATTTCAGCTGTGCAAATGATCTCTCCAAACCCTTCGAGGAGGACGCCGAAACAAAGAAGTCTGGGAAGGAGGACTGGAGGAAAGAAATCTCACCCAGTGGTACTAGAAAGGATCTGACATGGAAGTGCAGCTACTTTTTCTACTGGCCCGAATTTTCCAGAAACTTTCCAGGATTTTTGGAAATTTTCTGGAAATTTACCAGAAATTTTCTGCCCCTTTGCACCCCCTAGCTCTGCAAAAAAATTTCACTGCCCCATGTATTTTTTTCTACTGGCCCAGTTGGGTCAGTGGTTCAATTTTTTACTTGCCCTGCCTAGGGATACAAAGGATTTTTGGAAACTTTCAGGACATTTTGAAAAGTTTCTGGAAATTTTCCGGCCCTTAGCATTCCTAGCCCAGCCAAATTTTTCATTGGCCCCACCACAAAAAAAAACAGTTTTGTCCTGTGTTATCTTTTCTACTGGCCCGGTTGGGTCAGTGGTTCAAATTTTTACTAGGGATGCAAAAGGGATGGAAAATTTCTGGTAAATTTCCAGAAACTTTCCAGGTTTTTTTTTTAACTTTTGGGAAATTTTGGAAAGTTTATGGAAATTTACCGGAATTTTTTCGCCCCTTTGCATCCCTTGCCTGGCCACCAGAAAACTAATACATAAAATAGTTAAAATAGTTGTTTTTTGTCTCATGTAACCTTGTATTCTAATACATAAAGATGTTTACGACATCAACATTATAGATACCAGTGAAATTTCACAATTCCCAATTTTGACAAGGTCATATAAAGTTGAAATATTATTAAAGACAAGTAAACGTAAGTAATAACATATGAGCAAATAAACAAATTACAAGCAATAACAATCAAAAACAATAGATAGGAAGGTCTAACTGCAGAATTCCGGTAAAGAAATGTAATAAAGTAATCAAATGTAAAATAACACTGCATAGTCTTCACTGTATAGATTAAATACAGATTAATCCTTATTGAAGTGTTTTATTTAAGAGCAGTGAGTGATTGAGTCTTTTTGTTGTTTGATTAACGTTAATGACACAGACAGACAGCAGCAGGTTTATTAGGCTGCTGTCACTTTAAGAGTGAATGCACTGATCCAATATACTTTCTCATCTGTTTACGCTCATTTAAGGCATAACCGACTAATTATTCTAATTGTTGAGCCCTGGATCTGAATTAGGTTCAGGTCACGTGTCTCCAAAATCAAAATGTGCCTCGGCCCCCAGCTGAGGAAAATCACATCCGTTAAACGAGTGTCACACATTAACTTGAACTGCATTTCCACCTCAACCGTGAGCAAGACGCCGATGGAAATAACAGATGCCTCGTGCTCAGAGAGCAAAGTAACGTCTAGCCACAACAGAATGACCACAGAGGTGGGTGTGCTCGATGACTTCAATGTTACCAGGGAAAAAACCCAAGAACGCCTGCCAAGACAAGCTGCTGCACCTCTGAGACGCGCTTTGCGGTTGAAAACATTGGATATTTCTCTCCTGCGATAAGAACACAAACACACAGCACTGACATTTGAGAGCAAGAGGGAAATAACAAATGCAACTTAAAAAAGCTTTTATTTGGAAGTGCATGGTATTAAAATTCTATTAGATTAGTTTAAAACTCTATTTTATAAACCGTAAACACTAAAATCTATCATTTTAAATGCTACAAGCTTTTATTTTACTATAGTGTATGATATTAAAATTGTAGCCAAACTGATATTTCTTAGTTTAAAATGGTTAGAAATTCTTTAATATTTTGTCTGGATTACATATTTATAACAAAATTGTCTAAAAAGAAATAAAACAGTAAACGCTAAAATACAAAGTTTAAGTTTAAAAGTGCACAATATTAAAGTTGTAGTCATTACAATAATGCTAATAAACAAATACTATAATATTGTATTTATTCAAAAATATATTATTTAATTATATAACAAAATAAATACTAATAAGTCTAAAAAATAAAAACACAAAAAAAAAAAAATTATAAAAAATATTTTAAAAAATAAGTTTTAAATGCTACAAGGTGAATTTAACATCACAGCATTATAATGTAAAGTATATGAGAATGGATATTCATTTTTAGATTTGGTAATGATTTAATTTAGCAGTTATCAAATTAGTGTTAGATGATGGTAAAATTAGTCCAGTTAAAATAGATATAGCAAATACATATTATCTGATATATATTATCACATATATCATCTGATATGGATAAATTACATACAAAACAAATCTGCAATATCGCCTGATAACCAATACGGTTCCGATATATCGCTACTTTTATTACTTTTTTAGTACATCAAAGTCAAATGCTGCAAAAGGGTACAAAGAAAAAGAATTAGCTATCAAGAATTTCACTGCAACATTAAACAGGCAAAAAGTAAGGAAAAACCATGATGCTTTAAACCAATCATCAATCAACACCTTTCAGCACGTCGACACAGTTTAACAAACGTCACATAATGTTTAGATGTACTTCACTCTAAGAGGCCTTACAGGTTAGCGTCGCTAATCCGAGCTATGTAAACAACAGACAGCGTCGCGTTCAGGGCTGGAGGGAAAAAAACGCAAAGAAAGAGGTGTTAAGAGACTTTAAACATCCTCTTGTCAGCCTCACATCCTGAATGAAAGAATCGTTGCAGAAAAACCTGCATTCCACTGGACGAGAAAACAAAGTCTGCTCGCCAATCAACGGCTGAAAAACAAACGGAGAAAGAGAGCCGCGGCTTCCAGCGCTCAAACCAAAACACTTTGGCACTGCCAGACAAAACACGGCGGTCATGCGATGTTGTTTCGCGGGGGCCTGTTTTCTTTAAACGCACAATGCGAAGGTGTCAGATTCAGGAACCCGTGGTTCCAAGTCGAATTCAAAGAGGATAACGGATTAAAAAGGCCAAATAACTGGCGTAATGAGACACTGCAGGTAATGTCACTACAGTTCCCGAGCTGATTTTCCCAACAATAATTCTTCTGTTCCAGCACTTAACCAGGCTTGCGTAGACTGAATCCGGTAATATCTCTAAGGTCATAAAACAAATGGGGCTCTAACTGCCCGGGCCTATAATTAGAGAGCAGGGGTGACTAAAAATCTGATTCATGGAAACCAAAAACTGCCTGTAATTTGAGTTCGACTGGCCTCTGGAACCTGCTCAGCTGACCACATTTGAGGCACTAAATTGGTATGTACAGAGATGTCAACCATTGGTCTGACCGCTGGGGGCAGCGGGAACGAAAGCGCCTTCATGCTACCATGTCACGCGCATGTGCCCAAGACGAGCATCTCGCAAACATCATCAGGAGACTTTAAGGGATATTTTTGTTCCTACTATGGAAGTCAATGGCTTCCGTCAACTATCTGGTTACCAAGATTATTCAAAATATCTTAGAAACTCATACAGCATGAGGGTGAGTAAATGATGACAGAATTTTCATTTTTGGGTGAACTAACCCTTTAAACTGTCAATAAGAACAAGCATTAAACTAGCGGATCTGGATGCTGATTGGTCAATATTGTACATTATCCACAGATACGTATCCTGAGCCACAGATTCTGATTAAGATTTCAACTCTTTAAAGCCTATCCCGTATCATATTTGGTATGCAAATTTACTCTAAATGATCAAACCTTTGCTGTAAAACCTGTTGTACATACTCTACTACATGCTTTCTGTCGTCCGATTGATAGTTTATACTTTTTTTAGCAAGTAAAAAGTCTTTTGGTGTAATTCTACAAAAGTACACCTTCGGCTCATGGTTCATGTGTCTTTTTGCTGTGAAATCTTTACTGATTTTTGTAAATCAAACATAAGAACACTCACTCACTTAAGTTCACTGGACTTAAAAACTTAAGAGTCTCAACTATGATCATCAGGCTTTTGAGGAAAGTTTATTTGTTCATCTCTCAATCATTGTATTGCATTGCATTGCATTATATGTTTTAAAACTAGAGAGCTTTGATCACAAAACTAAGCATTTAAACATGATCTTAAGATGTATTATTGGCAGATATTGATGCATTGTGTGCAAGTTAGGGGTGTAACGATACGCTCAGGTCACGATACGGTACGTATCTCGATACAGAGTTCACGATACGATACGTATCACGATATTTTGAACAAAATGAAACTGAAATTCAAACAAGATTTATTAAAAAAACATGAACAAATTTCAATAATTTTCCTTGTTGTACATACAAGATCACATTTCAATAAAATAAATAAATATAAAATTTTAATAAAAACCTTCTGTATTCAAATTAACAGTTGAATAGGGCTGTCTGTCACTGAAAAAAATGTTAAATTTAACATGAACTTAGAATTATGAATAGGGGCCGTTCACATATCGCGTCTAAAAACGCGTGGAAGGCGCGGCCGCACCGCTTCTCCTTCTTTCCAAAGCGCTTGCGCTCCTGTGGCGTCGGTCGTTGCTATGCAACCATGAACTGAGCTCTCCAAGAGGATCAGGATGTTTCTGCAAAGGATAAATGATTTCTAGCCCTTGCATTAGTTTTACTACGAGATATATTGATGGAGATAAGATATAAAAACCACCATGATCAGCTATGATCAGCTGTTCGGCTGAGCTTTTGATGTTTTGTTACGGAAAGGCCATAGCTGATCGGTTGATTCTTGTCACACGACCTGCGGTGCGCTTGCGGCATTCTGAGAAGTTGAGAATTGCATGCGCGTCGCGACCGCGTTGATCCCATTATGAGCGCGCCTGCCGCCCGGCTACATTTGAAAATAATAACTGACTTGCACGCGGAAAAGACGCAATATGTGAACGGCCCCTAACTTAAAGCAAAGCATCGCAAGCGTCTTTTGCTTTTCTGTGAGCACAGCTGTTGCTGTGCACTGCGGTGAAAGAAAGCCACGACTTTTCTCACGCGACCATGCAAGAGACTGACATGAGAAACGTTTAAACCTGCTTGCAAGATTCAATGTGTGCCCGAAACACTTACTGAACTGAGAGCTGATTGAGACACACCATCTACGATAAATCGTTACACCCCTAATACTTATAGTAATTTAAAAATGTGGTAGCATTGAATCTGGACAGGAAGGATAACTCTGGGAGTTGGAAGGGGTGTGTCGCGATTCTGCCTTCTCACATCGCGATACAGGTTCGTGGACCTGCGTATCGCGATTTCAGTTTCATATCGCATATCGTTACAGCCCTAGTGCAAGTAGTCTGATACATTGATATAAAGATCTCAGTGATTTACATTACAAGCCTCATAATTTCATCTTTCTTTTTGTCCATTTAAATATCAGCATCTGCTCCAAATTGCATATTTTGACTCAGTTTGCATCTGAATAAAATGAAGCAGTTTTGTCCTTCATATTTTCACTGTATCAGACTATATGAGCCATAAAAGCCTGATGCATCAAATATGATACTCGAAAAACACATGCATTTAGATTTTTAAAAAATATTTCGTCTAAAGGTTCAATAAACGGTTCCATTTCAAAAAAACTGGATTTTATTTCAGGCTTTACAGATTTAAAGGCTCAAATACACAAAGAGAAACCTTGAGGGAAAACAAAAACGTGAGAAAAGGAAACATGTGTGAACCAACAGAGCATCTTCAGACGACGAAAGCAACAAAAAAGCCTTGAACCACAAGGAAAAAAAAAAAAAAAAAAGAGTGTGCAAAAGAGCAAACAGAGGAAAAAAAACAACAAAGACAGCCACCGCATTAACAGTGTCATCTAGTACAGACATCCCCCTCCTTCATAACCCACATTCACAAGACATTCAAAATAGACATGTGTCTCATTAAAGCCAGAGAGCATCTTAAGATGTCAACATGCCTGCCCTTCTGATAGTGCCACATTCATTTTGTTCTCCAGTTGTTTACCATCGAGGAACCCAAGCAAACTAACATACTAGTCATTCTTAAAGGGATTGTTAACCTCAAAATGAGAAATCTGTCATCTTTTACTCACCCTCATGTTGTTACAAACCCGTATAGCCTAACTGCATATCACAAAAGATGATATTTTGAAGAATGTTTCAGCTGTTTCATACAATAAAAGTCAATGGGACCAAAACAAAACACTGCACTGACTTTCATTGTATGGACAAAAACAAAACATGATATATATATAGCTTCTTTTGTGTTTCAGCCATAAATTAAGCCATTCAGGTTTGGTACAACATGAGGCTGAGTGAAATTTTTTTCTTATACTACAGGGCTGTTGAATGCTTGAATCTGATTGGTTGACGAACATTCTAAGGTGTGCGATTATTTTCAAACACATGGCTAAAAGTAGTTCCAGGCAGGTCTTGACCGCATTACAGTTCCATATCACTTCAAGTTATTTCAAAAGGTCGTTAGAACAGACAACAGCAAAAGAAACAAAACCCACAACGACACTGACCAAGCACATTAAAATAGGATATATACAGGATAAAAACGACAAGTTTTTTTGCCACCAAATTACGTTTTATTATGTACGAAAAGCACATACTCTCTCCCTCTCAAACAGAGTACGGAAACACACTCACATGGAAACGTGTTGTCAGCACTGCTCTGACGATTTTATCAGTAAAATAGTTTAGCAACTTAAAAGCTACATGGCATTTCACACTAGCGAGGTAATAACTGCGCTGTTCTTGAAGCAGATAAACTTGCAGTTTCGCTATTAGTAGAGACGCTGCTGCCGAACACTGTTGAGAGATGCACAGACTTAGGTAATTCACAAACGCTTCATCGCTCTCTCTCTCTCATACCTGCATTATTATGTTATCAATGGCTCAGCCTCCGTTACTAGCTCTAAAATGCCGTTTTGGAATTTACGTAATGCAGCAGGATTCAGAGTTCACTGATCACGTGACGAGAGTAAGTGACGAGTTGACTGACAAGGCCATGGCGGAGGATTTGTTGCACAACAGAGCGTAAACGTCTGACAAATGTCTGATCTTGTAGAATGCACGCTCAGCACTGTTGCTCCCTATTCACAGAGTATGCGCAAATGCGAAATCGAAAGTAAAATGCGATCATGCAAATCCCTGATGCATGCAAATATATCCCAATATGAAAGCTATCTTAGTGTGTAGAGTTGTCAAAAGTACTGACTTCGGTACCAATCGGTACTGAAATTTTAAAAATGTGTCGCTTTGAGTGCTGTTGAGCAGATTCGTAAACACCACTGATTGGCCATTGGGTTGACGCGCTCATCGGATATGTCTGTGATTGGCTACAATGATCAACGCACGGCAGCGCTTGAAAGCACACAGAAGTGTTTGAATTTGAAAGCAGGCGTCCATTAGCGGACTGGTTATCGACAGACGCCTGCTTTTAAACACTCCCGTGTGTATCTCTGTAAGCGCTTGGTGAAAAGCGTCATTGATGACTATAACAGCGTTGATCATTCAAGCCAATCACAGACATATCAGATGAGACGTGAAAACAATGGCCAATCAGAGGTGTTTACGAATCTGCTCAACAATGCTCAAAGCATCACATTTTTACATTTCACAACTCAATTAGGGTGGGATCGTGTAGTTGTAACAATCACTTAGCTCTGCATTATGCCTGAAGAAATATTAGGTCTCTATTTGCACTTTGTTGCACTTATTGTTTGCACTTAGGACTAAGAGAAAACTATTATTCATTTTTATTTATACTGTTTTTATTTCTATAAATCAATTTGTGGAAAGGAGTTCAGTAAGCAGGTCAAAAGTTGTAGAAGCTCATAAATCATGTACAGTTCTGAGGTCTGAAGAGACTCATATGAAATCATACAGGAGAGAAGCCAGTCAGTTGAGTCCATGGCAAAACCTTTTACAGTAATTCAGTATTGTTGTCTTTTACTGCATATGATAATTCATACTCAGAATGTAGAACTGAAATGACATTCATTACAAGATGATTAGCATTTCAAATGCATATACAGAATATTTGCGTGTCAGAGTATTTTTTTTAAAAATAGAGTAAAACTTGTTTCATTCTCTTGAACTCAACCTTGTGTCCCGTTCCATCTCGTGAGCCGTCACCTCACACCCCTATTTATAAGATATTTAAAGACTTGTTTAAATGAAACAGGGGTGTAGTTTGTGGGGGGGATGGGGGGGGAGGTAACCCCCCCCCAATATTCAAAGCCATCAGTTACAACCCCCCCAATACAACCATACCAACGTTCAACCCCCCAAAGTTGAAACCAAATCTATGCCCTTGAAATGAAATAAATGCTTATTTGCCGAATGCTTAAACTGTTACTTTCTTTAACATTTCTATCTGATAATTTGCAAGACAGAACTGTTCAACAGAGACTGTGAACGAATAAAAGTCATGAACACCGTCAAAATAAAAGCCCATTTCTGACACATCAGCCAAGCAGAAAACTTTTGTGATGGCAATAATAATAAACCCAAATATTGACCGATATATATCGGTCGAACACTAGAAAAAAAAAAACCCTAAATAAACACAATAGCAAACTTCACAAAAGAACTAGCTAGTCTTTCCTGATCTATTCCTACTTGGCTCACTTTAAATGTACAGATATCAAACGAACAAATACCCGATGTGAAAAGGAGAAATTTTCTGCCTGACATCTCCTGGTAACAGCATCCCTGTGGATTTCTTGTTATCTTCCTGTCAGGGTGAAGAGCAGCACTAGCCACTCCGTGCGGTTCGCTCTCTTTATCGTGACAGAAGCCTGGCTTTTGACTCGTTATGAGAGCGTGGGGTTTGACAACGAGACAAACTGACAGGTGAGCGGGACGCACTGAGCAGGAAGAGGCCGTCTGAGCGATTTAGCCATGTTTACCACAGAAACCTCGTTACCACACCTCAGCTACAGCAGGCAGAAACACACTGTTAGCTCTGCAGACAGACAGGCGTTATGCACAGTTAATTCGGTTCAATTGGCCACACGAGCAGAGCGCGGCGTAGGCAGAATATCAATTTTGGAAAGCTTGACGTTCCGCATCGATGAAAACAAGAAGGGAAAAGGTTCAACCACAAACAATGACACCATCTAAGAGGCATCGGCGGCGAAGCAAACACTACGATTGGCTCCTAACAGACGGAGCTCGTTGCCAATCAGATGCAGCGGTTGATTGAGTGGGCGGAAGGCCAAACGGAGCCCCGTGGGAAATGGGATCATCGCAGGGAGTTTCCCTTCATCCGACGGCCCTTAGCAACAGCCTCTCAGTGAGAAATCACCTGTTGCTAAGAGGATGGAGAGATGCACGTCCTAGCAACAACAGAAGGAACGACTCCCTCTTTCCTGGTGGAAGAGCGAGAACAGAAAGATACCTACGTGCCACACACACAACAAAGCAATTATGAGCGCTTAGAAAAAGAAAAAAAACAAACAGTCTGAAAGCTCACAGCGCTTGATAAAACCACACCGTCAAATGCGATCTGCAGGAAACAAATAACCCAATATACATCATTTTCACACAACAGATATGAAAGTAAGCAACACGCATCTATTTACCTGTAAGATGCCTCTATCCGGCTCAGCGTTGTGAGATGAACGCGTGTTCATGCATAGCTGTGAATGTGAAAGCGTGTGTGTGTGTGTGCATCTGCTGAGCAACCGAAAGAGAGAGCCTTGGAAAGGAAGCAAGGAGTGGTAACCTCAACAACACCTGTGAGCAGTTGCTAGCAACCAATAGTGTGTGTTTTCAGTATGTCAGCAGACGCTCAGGGCTAAATATGGAGACCTGACGATGGTGAGAAAAAACAAAACAGACTGTAACACATCACTGTTACAAGACCACCTTACAAACACTACAAAAACAAGCAGAAATATATTAAACACTTGGTATTATTATTATTATTTATTAATGTTGCCGATTGTTTTTCAAATATATTATATAGCAAAATAATGTACTGTTAATATTAGCAGTAAAATATAAAAAAGATTTTACCATTTTAATAAGAAGCACTTGACTAGAGTGCTGCTCTTTTTCACCAAAGTGCAGATAAAGATTAAGGACTTTTCACAGTAAAACTGTACCTCCAGGCTGTTGAGTTGAAAGTCATGTTTTACAACAACATCTGGGCTGTTAAAACAAGCAAATCAAAGCAAAGCAGACCCACGCCTACACGTTTGCACCGTCACCACAAAAACATGGCTAGTTGCTGTTCTAAACCCACCATTTTAACTGATCCATCCAACCAACAAATGGCTCAATGGTCAAGAGTGAGTTAAGGCATTGAGACATGGACTAGTTCCTAAATCTGACCTACTGAAGGGAAAACACTCTGATAGAAACTACAACAGAGCAGAAGTGAAAACCCATGAGACGATTAGCTTTAATCCTCATGGCAACTCATAATTTCTTCTAGAGTGTTCACAATCGTTCTCTTGTTTGTTAGTAGTCTTCTCAACTCTATTGCAGCAGCAGTCACTGATGCTCCAATTCTCAGTGAAACTGAACGACTTTCTGTAGGGCTGCCTTCGACTAAAGATTTTTACAATAGTCGACTAATCGCACGTTTATGTTAATTTAATTACTTAAATATACTAGGGGGCTCAAGCGCACGCATAAAGCTTGCAACAAAGCACTGGCAAAAGTAATGATTATGAATGTGGCGGAAAAAATAGCAAGTTTATATAAAAGTTTATTATTATAAAATAACATTTTAATTGTTTATTAATAAACTAGTGTTTTCTGAGTCAATGTTGGCTGCAAAGATGAAGTTGACAACGCTGACTCATCATCTCCGCAGTAACGCACCTATTGAGAAATGTGATCAATTACGTAATCAGAGAGTATTTGTTTTTAGATTAAAACTGGTTTGTTTAAAAGTAGACTTTTCAAGCTTTCCATTTCTAACGTCTGTGAGGAAGTAGCCTGAGTTTTGGTTCTTTTATGTGATGCGCTGCTGTTCAGGGAGACCGAGACGGCAGAAAGCGCATTCTGTTTGTTTTCTTTATTTTACAAAAGCACAACATTTTCTACACAAAGTGTACAAAAATAAAAGTAGACTCCTTACAGTTTGGAATTATGTATTAATTACTCTTATATATATGACAAAAAAAATAAGTTGAAAAAATGCAAGTGATGCAAGTATACCTTAGCTGCCTTGCACAATTCGCACAAACACTTGGATATATAATAGCGCACATTTATCGAGGTTAACGTTAGAGCAAGCGGCCATGTTAAAGTTGCTACTACTTACATGTTGCAAATGATAAGCCATATTTGAGGTCAATGGATGCTCAGCGAACGTTTGGATTTCCTGCCCGACATACTGTACTTACCACAAGGATCCGCCGTTAATGGTCTATCCCTCACAGATTATGTGACTTTGCCACTTCCTGTGGAGTTTTTTTTTTCTTTCTGCAACTAACCGACTAATAAAATCTTGGTCTACTAAGCCTTTCTAGTCAACTAACATTTAGTCAATTATTGGGGGCAGTCCTACGCCAAATAATAGCGCACATTTATCTAGGTTGTTAGAGCGAGCGGACTTGTAAAGGCGCAACTACTTGCATGTTTCAAGTGATAAGCCATGTTTGTTGATGAATGATAGGCGAATGTTTGGATTTCCCTGCCGTTAACGATCTGTCCATCGCAGACTGCGTGATTTCACCACTTCCTGTGGAGGTTTTGTTTTCTGCGACTAACCGACTATTACCAATTTTGGTCGACTAAGCCTCCTCTCGTCGACTACTAGGGGGCAGCCCTAACTTTCCATTATTCAAAGCACTGTATGTACAATGTATTATTAAAACAGAACAACGTGAAATACAGCACAGGGCAGACAACACAGCATTTAGGCTGTTTCTCTGCTTTTGCCCCAGTTTCTCTAAGATGGATGAGCGCCAGTTCACCTCTGGGGTGCTCTCACTTTTCAGCCCATGCGTGAAAACAGACAATCCGAGAGGAGAAAACAAGTGGAAGAGAGCGTGTGGGGGAAGGGGAGTGTTGAAGATGTGTTTGTGTGGCCTGGAAGAAAAAAAAAAACAGCCTAGTACCGCTCTGAGTAATCTGACCTCAACGCAAGCAAGAGCCGAGAGGAAAATCTCCCCTACAGACAGCATAACAATCAAGATAGTGTTTCCTGCGTGGGAAAAAGAAAAAAAGAAGAGTCCTTGAAGCATACAAGTATTCAGGGCAAAACAACCTGCATTAAGCCAGATGGTAGAAGATCAGTCTGCCCAGAAAGAGCAAGAGACCTCAGATTGCCTGATAACCACACAAGCTTTAACGGATGGCTTAGCATCTATTGATTCCATAAGGAAGTACACGCTAAGCTGTCTGGAACAAAATGAGATTCAAAGTGAAGGCTAACAAACAACTCTAAGTAAATGCACATTAGACAGTGAGACTACGCACTTCATCTCAACCCACTTCGTCCAATCGGCCGCGATCGTTACAGAAACTAGCTCATGATATGCTCAGCTTCAGCAAGACCTGGTGGAGCTTGCTTTCCAGAAAAAGAAGTTTGAATTCATTTTATCGTATAAAATA
This sequence comes from Megalobrama amblycephala, assembly GCF_018812025.1. Lineage (NCBI taxonomy): Eukaryota > Metazoa > Chordata > Actinopteri > Cypriniformes > Xenocyprididae > Megalobrama > Megalobrama amblycephala. The sequence continues at coordinate 32,668,227 of NC_063058.1, forward strand.
AAAGGGATGGGTTTACTGGCTGGAAATGGAATTGACCACAAACCGTTAACTACTACGCAAGGTAGCGCACAGATGGGAACTTCAACTAGGGGACAGCAATCCAGTGAGGTTGCAAACTTAAAACCCGCAAAGTCTCATTTCTTCATTTCACAAGATTGCTTGGGCAGATTATAAATGTCTAAAAATAACAGCAGTTGAACAGTCTCTTCGGTTAAACCCCTCTATGTTGGAAACTCATTATGCATTAGAACATGGTGTTTGGCTAAAGATTAGGCCAGGAAAATTAGCTTCACCTAAACTTAGCATGTTGCCTTAAAGACTAGAAAGCAAAATTGATTTGTGCCTTAATGGGATTATGGTTTGATGGTTTCATGTAAGTTTTACATGAGGGCAGCTAGAATGCACTAAACATATAGCTGGATTGTTTTTGCATTAAAATATGTACATAGCAGTAAAGAATCTAAGGTGCTACATAAAGCCCAACTAGCAATGAAATTCTCTGTAATATTCCTGTATGGAGGTCACGATCTGGACCTCAGACAATTTCCACCACTGAGACCGAGCTCTAGCTTTTTAAAGTTTGTTCTGCACCATTTAAGCTGTAGGCGTAAGTGGAATGAGTCAGCAAAAAAGAAAAACACTTCAAGTTCAAATCTCTCACGATCCCCCACGACACATTAGTCACAACAATCCAATTCACTTCCAGATTTTAAGAAGTTACGCATTAAAACTGCTGAAGAAAAAAATTGTAGGCCGCAAAACTGAATATGGTTCCAAAGTTCAATCTGCACTATGGAAACTACTGGACCACCCCCAGGTTTCTCTCCCAACCAAGTCCTGCCCACATGACCTCAGGTCATTCCATATAAGCAGAGCTGATTACAATAATAACCAACATTCAAGGTCAGTCACTGGTGCACTAGCAGTAGGGGATGGAATGAGGGCAGGGTGGGTCAAGAGAGAGCCGATGGAGATAAGAAGCCCTGAGGGACTGAGGAGAAGAAACAGCTCTTGGAATTTGGCAATGTGGACTGAACAGGGAACTGGTGTTAGCTTTAGAACGTTCCAGAGGAGATTAACTTGTCTAAATGTTGGATAACATCCCAGCACATGCCAACAATCACAAACAGATTTTGGATTTAATCTTATTTGTAATCCTATTCGTCAATGACCAATGATCTGTAATGAACATTTTAATTCTAAACGAGCCAGTGTGAATAGCCAGACCGATATTTTGTATCTCAGGCTAGACATTGCGGACATACTTCCTCAAACCTCATATGCTGCCTACATAGGTAGCCATCTTCAAAGGGTGCATGGTAACTGATCTGGAACACTCTAAATAGGCATAAAGTCAATGATACATAAAGTGCTCATCTTGTAAACTGCATGAAAAACTTGACTAACAACTGATTCCAAGAGTGTTTGATGTTAGCATTTTGCCAAGCTTACTGGGGGATACTTGGTACAAGGCTGTACAAATAACATGGGGTGCCAGTACAAAAAAAAAAAAAATCCTTTCAAGATCCATTTCTGCTAAACAGTACTATATAGTATACTGTATGCTTTTATTTTGGCTGTGCACATGCTTTTTGTCATCAGCGATAAACAGGCACTAAATAACATTCATTCCAGCTGTTGCCGGATATCTGCTAATCAGGAGAACTGAAAATGCACAAGGTTAACAGCAGCAACCTGCATCCAAAGCCTAAAGGCATCCGACTGAACAAACAACCCTGAATGTTCAACGGCTTGAATGTTGGCACACAATGAGTTTATCCATGAAGAGGACAGGGGATGATAGCAGATTATGATTAAGCTAACTCTGCTATGTTGTGAAATGCAGACAAACAATGGTGGAATCAGGAAATCCATGCACAATGCTATAAAAGGAAACATAAGAAATTAGCCAAACTGCAAACAACATTAAAATAAGAGACAGAGATTTAGGGGGTCATGTATACAGATAACCTATAAGCATAAAGCAAACTGTGAAATTGCATGCTCTGTCTATGCTGAGGTTCAGAGTCAAGAATGAAAATGATTTATAGTTACAAAATTAAGTACCAGTACTTGGAGTAAAATTTGGCTGGAAGGCAAAGGGGAAAAAAAAGTGGCCGAACAAGAGAGGCTAAAGTGGGAGGACATTTCAGGCAAGGAGGAGTTGACCCTTGGACTGTGATACTATTTCCGCCCAACCGCAAATCTCAGCTGCCAGACCTTACATAACACACAAACTCGCTTCAACCTGTCTTTAAACAACCACATGCTTACCTCTCAAATCGGCTTGAGAACCACAGACTTCAAAAAAAACAATCTCCCTCCTTTTCTCTCCTCTCACATTCTCGATTTACTTCACCTCCCACCTTTTCCTCCCTCTCTTTTCCTCCTTTTTTCCCACCTACTCAAACAGCCCTCTCTCTAAAGGAACCCTGAGTAACTGACACCGCTCTTGAATTTTGAGAGCTGTGGCACAAGGACACCGCTTGTTCGCCCAACAGCAGGAGGAGTGAAGGGGTAGAGAGGGGGAAAAAAGCTCCCTGGGTGCTTTTGACTTGGCAGGGCTTGGAGAAGCTCTTCAGGCAGAGTTTATCTGCTGGGCTCTGGCAGTCAGCCGACACTGCTGGTGTGCTGTGGGCTGCAGGGGGGTTGAATACTGCATCCTCAGTCAGCGACGGACCTGTCACTTACAGTGAGCTATCTGCAGGGATTTAGAGAGAGAGAAGAAGAAAAATGGAGAGAGAAAGAGAGGAGGAGAGAGAGCAACAACTATTTATAGCCTCTCAAAGGCTTCCTGTTACTGTTCAGCAAAGCAGGAAGGAGGGGCAAACTCCCAGAGAGGAAGAGTGAGGCATAGAAGGGTAATGAGAAATAGAAAGAGACTTATCCCTCTGCTTTCATCCGCACAGGAAAACATGACTACCCATCACCAGTCAGCGAATAACACCAAAGACCATAAGCCAGTTGCAACAAGCTCCTCAAGTGTAAGTGATAATACACTTACAAATATCACTATGGGTCTTCTTTAACTAAAGCAGTTTATTGTAGGCAACCACAGGCCTTGCATGGATGGATGGAATGAAACAGAAACATCATCATCTTAGTTGATAGTTAGTTTTTCAATATATCACAATTTTTATCTTACTACAGGCCTAATATATCAACCAAATTTCACACAAACAACAATCCAATTACCCATTTTCAACAAAGCTACTTCAGGAATATGAACACTATTCTACCTCAGACTTTAATGCAGATCCAAATTCAGAGAGACAACAATAATTACACATTTGCCTCTGAAGCCCTGCTCAGAACAGAACCTATGCTGTGAATCTGAAACTCACTAACACTTTGCATGCACTCAAATGTTTGCATACAGAGGAGTGAAGTGAGGTCTAAATACTTTTAGCAGGCAAGGACAAACCCTGAGCAAATTGTGTTCAGAAGAACAAAGAGAGAGAAAGTAAGAGGGAGATTAAGGACCGTAGGTCCCCTGTAAAGTTGGCGACAAGCCAAGATGCTTACAATCATCATTACGCAAATCCTAGCTGCCCATCAAGTCCAAGAATGCTTTCTCCTTTATGAGTGACAGGTAAGAAGAGGCATGAAGAGACACAGAGTGAGGCAATGGCTGATTAAAGATGAGCGCTTGTGTGTGGTTTCACCAATCCATGAGCATCCTTCAACAAAGGGCTCTTTGGTAGATTCTGTCCACAACACCCTTGGGTAGACCGTGCCCGCAATGCTCTTGGGTATCCACAACATGGACTCTAAAATGAGAAAATCTCTTTCACACTCTCGCTCTGCCTTTCTCAGAGAGAAGCCTCCATTTGATGACCTCGTTAGTTCAAGCACTTAATCCGCTAATGCCCAGATAAAACTAAATGAGAGAGGACGGGAGGAGGGAAGGAGGAGGCAGGAGGGGTGAGAAAGTAAGTGGAGTAGGAGGGGAAAGAGAAGTTACAACAATGACTAACATGCTGCAGAGCCAAGAGAAAATTCTGGCCACCCGCTTGAGACCAGATTCAACAGCCCATGGAATAATGGGAAGGTGCTGCATCCACTTAACACTTTTGGTATCGATTCTAAAAAAACAAAACATTAGATTAAAGAACTATAATGGGATTAACATCGACCAGATGTTTGTTAATTGAGCTGACATCCAATGATTGCAAAGGAATTTTAAATGCATATATTCCAAGAGGAGATCTCAAACTTTGCCAAACTTAAGTCAAAAGGTTGTAAATTACCCAGCTCAAGATATTCTTGGTTTTCCTAAAACTCCTGCTGGGTTGAGCTGATAATTGAATAACCATTCCATAGCTCTGGAATTCTGGTTAAGGTCATAATCACCTGCGAATTCTAGAAGTAACGCTTAGAGCTTAGCCATGAAACACTGCAATCTGCAAGAACCAACTCTCTTGGCTCAGGGGAAAAACCCAATTTCCTCTTGTGAGGCAGATCCGTAAGAGGAAAGGGGTTTTATCTGAGAACTCAGCAACTCCACCATTTCATCCAGAGCCAAAGGATCAATTTGCAGGGCAGAGAGACTAGAAAATAAGAACCCAGAGTGCCTTCTTGCACTCAGTAAAGAGGTGAACCACAGATTACAGAGAGACAGAGAGAGAGAGAGTCTGGCTTGCCTCCAGAATAGAATTTGAGGACTTTGATGTGGCCTTTCCAAGGCTAAGGGTCAGTACTTGTTGCACCCCCTGTAGTTATTTCAAACAAAGTCACACACTGTGCAATGAAAAACAGCTCTTCCTTCTGAGGTTGATTATCACTGTTGTTGAAGTTGTTAGCTGGATGCAAACAGCCAAACAGTGACCAACAGCACCATTGTTGTTATCTGTTTGCCTGATTTGAGATAAAAATGCAAATATTTATGATAACGTTATCATCATACCACAGGGGTTGCATTTGTGAACTAGACAACAGCTGCACAAGGACACTACCAAAATGGCCAACAAGAAAAACAGCAAACTTGCTAATAAAGGCAGGTCTATTGGCTGGCAAAGGAATAGTCCCCCTTTCAGACAAATTTTCACTTGTCATACAACTGTTGCAGGCCAACAAGCCTCAATTGTTCCTTCATTTTTGCAAGCTTTTAGCTCATTTACTAGCATGACAAATAATCCCAGGTACCTTTGGTTGAATTCCTCCCTTTGAGTCTAAACACACAAATTCTCACCTAGAGAGAAAGAGGAAACTGTAGCACTTGTAAAGTGCACACAGCTGATGAACCTAGAATACAAATCAAGAGAAAATCAATGACATCTGAATGAAGTAAACTTCCAACCTTCCTTCCTAAACAAGCATTAGAAGAAATGGAAAGCATCTTCCATCCTTCAGGCATTTTCTTGCTCATTATCCCTCTCCTAACTGCAACGTTGCCAGTGAATGTCATTTAAGAGTTTTTAATATCTCCTTCATCCATGTGATTAACAAACAGCTACTTTTGCCTGTCACTCCATATGAGGGCTGATAAAATATTCACACGTCAAGCATTTCTCCTTTGAGCCGCTGAACGAATCTGGTGTATATATGTCCAAACATCTCCATTTTTGCCAAGCTAAGACAGGCAGATCTACAGAACTTTGATGAATAGCCAGATTTATTATGACCGTTCCTCAGAGAAGGGTGCAGTATGAGGACAGTCTCGAATATGAATTACCAGCATGCTGATTCGATCTCAGCAGGCAGAGAGAGACAGCAGGGCCTGAATACCAATACACACTTCCTGGATCAGGACAAGGACTTGATTACTGATGTCTGTCAGGAGGAGTGGAAAAGTCCTTAAGTGTACTCTGGAGGGAAGCCTGCAGGCAAGCACTCCAAAAGTGAGAGAGAGCTGCTTTCAATCAATTCTGACTCAGAGAGAGAGGAAAAAGGGAGCAAAAGAGTGAAGACTTTAAGCAAAAGAGCAAGGAATAGCTGTACTGGGTTTCAGATCGACTGCACCCAAAACAGTTTTGACCTACATTTTTTAGGGCTCAGCACCTTTGCTCTGCCAGGAATGGTAGGGAAATATGATTGTGGTTTTAACCACAGGGCTCTCTGGGTGTCTAATAAGGACACATCCTCCTCAAACCAACCAGCAGAGCCTAATGAAACACAAGAATGACAAAAATTATGAGGGAGGAGCACCTGCTCGTTTTTCAGAACACATTGAGGGGTAAAGATGGGGGAATACTGCTTTCTCTGCCCAAGGTGGAAGCAACTTTGTGGTAATTTGTAGGGTCAAACCCTCCCCTCTTCTGCTGGGCATGAAACCCTGGCCAAGTGCCGAAAACTCTTCTCTGCGGCTCTGCAGAATTCCGGAAAAGACCTGAGGTCATGCATTTGAAACTTTTAAAAGGATAGAGAAACAAATCCATTAGTGTTTTTTGTTTCATTATGAGGGCAATAAATTCAGCCAAATGCAGCTGACCCCCTTCCAGAAGATGCACAATGTGTGAGTGCCATATAAAACCTCTTTAAACAAAAGTGTGGATCTACAATCGTTTAAAAAAAAAACAATCAGTCACCAATCACAGATAAGACATCTTAAAGCAAGTTACTTAAGGACTGTCTAAACTCCAGATTTTGGCAAAGATATGGAATACATTACACAGGTTCTTCTGGTTCAGTTCTGCATAACTGAATGAAGAGAAAAAACATCCAATTTTTCTTAGTTCACCTCCACAACTCTCAGAAACTCGTCTCTGTCTGATGGTAATCATCTTGCAGACATTTGATATATGGCTCTGATCCATGGCTCCTTTAAGTGTCCATTTGCTTGGGTACTTAGAATAACTTTTTTGAAGGGGAAAAAAAAAACCATTGAGAAGATACCTGAATTTCCGTGCCGTTTCAGATCAGGGTCCTCTTCACAATAGCCTGATAGAGCGTCTACAGATGGATGGCCGGGCATGTGACAAGGTACCGCTGACGGGGCCCGTCTGGCTCGCTGCTTCCAGGAAGCCAGATTCCAGGGCGCTAATCCAGAGAGACTCAGAGGCCCAGAAATGCCATCAGGTCCCTTGGCAGAGAACACATGCCTGCTTTGTGTCCCAGCCTGCCGTCGATGAAGTGCTGCAGGAACGCGAGCCCCTGCACAGTTCCCCAAGTGGGAACCAAAGCACCCCTTGTTTATTCCTCTGCATAAAGCCATCAAGTAGGTAGAGTGGAGAGGTTGAGGATTTGGAATGAAGAGACACTGGCTGGGTTGGGGAAAGAGTGGGGAGGTTAACGGCAATCACATGGGAATCTGAATGGATTAAGGGGTTTGGTATGAGGCTTTTCATAGTAGTGCAGTCCTACTGAATCATTCAAGCTTTTCTCAAACTGTAACAAATCATCTTTTTAATGCGGTGGCTTCTGTCACAATGCACTTTGTTGCAACTGTTAATGTGTTTTTCTTCAGAAACAGACAAAGACTGCCTCTATGTTTCACAGTTCAGGGTGTAAGCCCAGAAACTACATGGACACACAGGTTTGGGAGATAAACCATGAACTGAAAACACATTCCACAGTTGAGCAGTCACTGCGTGCAATGGCTCTCGCAGTTCACAGAATGCTTGACATTCTCTAACACACAGCACACAGGAGGCCAGGGGGCCCCTTCATGCTAACACCTCATAAATCCCTCCATTCCTCCCCCCGACTGCACCTTCAGGGCCTTACAGATACAAGGACAATTAAGTAAGAAAGAGAGAGAGAAAGCAACAGATAACATTGAGGAACAGCAGTGAAAACATGCCAGAGTTTTCAGATTTCTGCAACACAGTCATACTGAAAGTTCTTTTTCCACCTTTCACAAATAGATAAAACATACATACTTCATCAGAACAAGACTTTCAACTGCACGGCTGCAAAATGCAGAGCAACTAACAGGTTAACCAAAGGTCTGACAGAAATGAGACACAGACCAAAAAACAGGTCACTGACACAAATGAAAAGTTCAAAGACTGGTGAAAAAACGAAAGGTTGAAAGAGTACAAAACAGTACTTTTGGCAGTACCACAGTGACTGTATCACATACCATGGTACATATAATATATTTATATACTGAGGTATTTTTTGTCAATAAAGCATTTCAAAGAGCAAAGTGGTACTATTATGGTACATGGTAATACTATGGTACATTTTGGTACTTTTTCAGTGGTGAAATGTAGAGGGGGAGGCCCATGGATTTGCATAATGTGCATTTGCATACATGCATACAATATTTGTCTGGCCATTGATAGAAAAGGAAAATGCAACTAAAACAGATTTATCCTGCTGTTTGCAGTCATGATCTCTTCAACGCACATGGAGGACAAGAAAAAAATCATCTTTAGACACTTAAATAAGCACTAAATGACATCTAAAAGCAACCAAGATAAAAAAAAAACTCAGATAAAGAACAGGGGAACAAGGGTTATAAACAAAGCTCTGCCATCTTGCTTAAGAATTCATACAGCATTTCTGAAAACTTTTCGTTTGTTTGGAGGTAAAGTTTGGGTCCTGTCAGGAGAGATGAGGTGAGACAAGCAGCAAACTCTCAGAGAGCCTGAACCGAACTGGCACCTGCCTTTAAACATTTATGCCTGATGCATTTTTAACACACAACATAAAAAAGGCATGACTCAGTTGTTTTCCCTTCAATATCCTTCCCAGCTTGCTCACATACAGACACACACACACACAAATTTCTGCATTCTAGAGCAATCAGAAAAACTTCAGTGATGCGACAGCTACGGGAATGCTGGGTAAACGGTCAAGTCTGTCAGAACAGAAAATCAGAACTCTTGTGATTCAAACTCTGTGCTGTTTGGTTACCAGCAGGCGTTCCTACTCACGACACAGCTCATTTGCATGAATTTGAACAATCGCCAACTCTAATTAAAAATGAATGTCTTGAGGTGGCTTTGTTGCTACAAATCGCTTTCAGTGCAAATGCCATTTCAGAAGACCCTCGTTTCCTAGAAAAAAAAAGTATTATTCCTTCTTTTTCAGAGTCTCAGTAGCGGTAGACTTTCAGGCCAGCGCGGTAATCTCATTAAAGCAGCCTTCTCTGCGAGTCCGACCTCATCAGGCCGAGACAGACACTGGTGTAGTGGCGGCTCGCCGGATGGCTGTTAACCTGACAGCGCACCTGTCAGTGTACCTGTCGGAGAGAAAGCTAAGTTTTTCCACAGTCAATCAGGACCGGGCAGATACATCAGAACCAGAGGGAGATATGACACCAGCCGAGCTCATTATCAGTGTGAGGTATGCGTGTTGTAAATGAGAACATGGGCAGCGCCAGCCAGAGCTTTTAGCTGTCAGTTCACCAGAAGCTGTTTTACTGTCGAAAAAAGGGGTTCAGTTTGGATGCTTATTAGCATGCAATTAGCATAGTGTCTGATACCAAACAACTGCTCAACACAGCAGCGATAATCTTAAATTAAATTTATTTCTTTAAGAGTTCTTTAAGAAAGAATTTTAAAAAAGCTTGCCATCTCAGGCTCTGAGAACAAATTGGCTTATAAAAAGATGACTACCCACAAACCCCTAGCGGTCTTCAGAGCTCTTACACAGCTGTGGATTTGTCTAAAAATAGCTCAGATTTGAGCGGGGCATTAAGTGTGATATCCTCCTCCTAAAAGGCACCGATTGTTCTCTGATAAATAATCTGATGTCAGATTCAGTTTCTAGACCAAACACAACTGGGGAAGAAGTAAATTCAAGCAAATCTGCACAACAAGGCTTGCCTTTAATGAAGACATGGATATATGGCATTTATAGAGAGCATGTGATGTGGATTGTGTTACCATTTATCAGATCTCCATATTAAGAATAAATTGACTTAAAGGAACTACACAGTAAAGCTTAAAGTGGACCTATAATGCCCCTTTTACAAGATGTAATATAAGTCTCTGGTGTCTCCAGAATGTGTCTGTGAAGTTTCAGCTCAAAATACCCCACAGATCATTTATTATAGCTTGTCAAATTTGCCCCAATTTGGGTGTGAGCAAAAACACGCAGTTTTTGTGTGTGTCCCTTTAAATGCAAATGAGCTGCTGCTCCCGGCCCCTTTCCAGAAGAGGGCGGAGCTTTACCAGCTCACGCTTCGGTTGCTCAACAACAACAAAGCTGGAGGATCTCACGCAGCCAAAATGAGGATTGTCAGTAACGGTGTTCAGCCTTACATTGTTCAAACCGGAGTCGACACTGATGGAGAGACTCAGGAAGAAGTTTTTAGAATGAAACTGGACGTTCCTGAATGGTTAGTGGATAAATTTATGTAGTTGCTGTGGAGTTGATTCAACTCATCCACTAGCATGTGCCGTCATGTTAATCTTTTGACCCTTATTTGTGAAGCAGTCCGGCGTAAAATGACAGCATGCCAGCGACAATATACTGCAACTCCTGTTCATGATTTTGAAGCCCAAAAAAAATGCATCCATCCATCATAAAAGTAATCCATACAGCTCCAGGTTGTTAACAAAGGTCTTCTGAATGGAAGCAATGGCGTTTTTGTAAAGAAAATATCCATGTTTAAAACTAGCTTGCGGCAAACGGCCAAATGCATTGAGTTACAGTGGAAGAGTAACCCTTGACCTGATGCATGATGTAGGATGTAGGAGTATTGTAAGCTTAGATGCCTCTCGCAGTTTAAACAAATAGGGCTGTGCAACAAACTCAAGCTCCTCTTCTCTTATATCAAAATCCTCCAACATTTCTATTTAAAATTTCTCATTTTAGACTTCTAATTCGTGACCGGTGTTTTGTTTTGCTCTATCCTCTGCACTTCCGCGTTCGGGTCAGAGGTCACTCTTCCACTGCAAATCAATGCGTACAGCCGTCTGCCGAAAGCTAGTTATCATAGTTAATACAGTTTTAAATACGGATATTTTTCTAACAAAAACCTTTCGCTTCACTTCAGAAGGCCTTTATTAACCCACTGGTGCTGTATGGATTACTTTTATGATGGATGGATGGATGCTTCAAAAATCACGCCCCCCATTCACTGCCATTATAAAGCCTGGAAGAGCCAGGATATTTTTAAATATAACACCGATTGTATTCATCTGAAAGAAGATAGTCATATTCACCTAGGATGGCTTAAGGGTGAATAAATCATAAGATAATTTTCATTTTAGGTTGAAATAATACTTTAAACTTAACAAAAGCAGAAAAATGTGAAATGTTGCCATGTCATCTAAGTACTTAAATTAGCAAAACTAAAACTGAAATAAAAATTCAGAGACATTCTGCGCATAGGCTTATACATTTTAGGGAAAAAGCAAAAGGCAAGAAAAAAAAAATACACTAAGCCAATGCATCTGGCTTCTCTTTTTGTTCACTCAGAAAAGAAACAAGCAGGGGGGCCAGTCCAGACTTATCCAATAGGCTCGCATGTAACGCAATGGCCTCCTCGGTCTGAGCGTGTGACAGCCTGTGGTGAGGCTGGATCAGGCCTGCAGCGGCTGGATTGCAGAGAGGAAGGAGAGCGAGAGTGAGGTAAACAGATGAATAAAACATTGTGGTTTTGTGCAGCCCTGACCTCGGTTAACACCACGCTGTTTACACACAAGAGCAGTGTGAACCGGTGAGGGGAGTGGCACACATTCACACAAAAGCACAAAGACGTCGAGCATGAAACAGATATGCTCATGCTCTCCTTTCAGCGCACAATCAATGGATTGACTCACAAAGTTCCTCTGTCTTGACCCATTTATAGACCGTCGTCTGTTCTAATACGAGCGTGTAAACTGGAGCCCACGAGAAGAGACTTTTCACAGGGTTATCAGGGACAAGCGATTGTTTAAAACTTCACTCATCCTACTTAAATAAAAAGCCTGAAGTCAGTCCAAGTAAAATCAGGACACGTTCGCCAACCGTTTTAATTACAAAGAACTTTTAAAGAGCTGTAGGAAAACAAGACTGGTAAGATTAAGACTGCAACTTTGAAAATTGTTGTTGCTCTATAAATGTCAGTGAGGATCTCGCACCACGAGTGTTGAGTTAAAACAACATGTCATGTTAAAAATAGTTCAAATGTATCTCAAGATCTCTTCCTGTTCCAATCAGATGTGGACGGCCGATCGACAGATGGATTCAATCATTCCGGTCTACACTGGAAGCGATCGCAAAGTCAACAAAAGTTATCTCTGCTATCGCAAGGCTTGCAATGTAGATACCCTTCAGTGATAATAAATGCATCACAATGCATTGTTCATTTCCAGTGTATTACCACATACTCCCTGGAAAAATAAACAAACAGATTAGTGTGTCATTCCTGTTTGCGTTCAGTCAAAGAATTTTGGGTTTGGGTAGTGCACTGAGAGAAAAAGATGAAAATTCAAGTATTACGTAAAGTTTAAATGCCTTCATTGCAGAGTCAAGTCCGTTTTCTGAACGCTACAGCTTTGTCTCTTGAGTTCTTACCCTCCTAGCTGGCGGTGTATGTTGTCTGGATGTCCTTTGCTTTCATAACTGCAGCTCAGACGAGTCTTTCTCTCTCTGTTTGAGCCGTAGACGGGACAGCATGGGCGTTTCCTGGCTCGCAAACCCAGGGGCCTAAAATACCCAGGGGCAGCGTTCACAAATTGTGCGGTGAGCGAGTTTAACAGCCTCTCCGTTCAAGAGCCGAGACGCTGTGCCAAAGTTACATGAGGGGTGAGAGAAAGGGGAGGAACTACAAGAGGGGGAAAAAAAACGCAAATGTGAGAGACAGGGAAAGAAATGAGATGAGAAAAGGTCACTGCCGACACTCATGTAAACACCAGCAAAGGATTTACAGTGTGGCAAGAAACCTCTCGTGGCGGAAAAGACACAAAGAGACTTGGAACCTCGGCCCAGGAGCAAAAGACCCGAAACGAGGAGACATTCCAGGAAAAGACGGACCTCCCCTCCTCTCCCAACTGGAAAAGCTTTGTTTTAATGGAGTACAGGCTTCCTGGCTGCTGTCAACTTGGGAATGGTCTGGGATAAGAAAAGGGAGGTTGCGGATCTCAGAAACCAGTCGAGAATGGGTTTCTTTCGCACCGTCCTGCTCGTGTTTTGAGTCTCTTTTTGTTCTATATTTACCCTTTTTGGAGGACGACAATAATTTGGCATATTTCTGAGTTGAATGGAATATTTAGTGAGAAATAATAAGGGGAGGTACTTGATTTCATCCAAAGTGATTGTGAAAAGTAGGCTATGATATCACTGCCCCGCCCACATGGCTTTGCTTACATCAGCAAGAGAGAAAAGACATTTAATAAATGTCGTTGCAGACATTTATTTTGCCAAATATTATGGTTTATCTTGCCAAAGCAGTGTCCGCGAACCCCTGGTGGTTCAGGCAGGAACTGCAAGGGGTTCGATTAATGAAAAGCTAATTAGTTAAATCATAAAGTAAAATTAAAATAAACTATTTTAAAATTAAAACAATTGAAATACAACACCGAAACGAAACGAAAGATGTCGTCATGTGGCAGACCGATTAACCAACATCAGATAACAGTGTTGCGAATGTGTTAACTTACAATCTACTTTAAATTAATATTTAGGTTAAATTAGTTTGACCGACAAAAAAGGTTTGGGAATCCCTGCTTTATATTAGCACACTGTGGAATCAACATTTATAGACAAATTAGATCCCTTAACGTGATGAAAAATGAATAAAAATAAAACCTGTAAAACTTAGCCTACTTGTGTCTTCTTCCTCCTCTCATTTACCCTCTTCAAACATGGCCGCCACCCTGGCAGAATGCGCACGTGCAACAGCCTCGCACACGCTCATACATACACATGCTAAAACACTGTCAACGGCAAAGAACAGAAAACTGAACGGCATCTCTGCACGGAAAACCGCATTTCCTTGCAGCAGCATGGATCTTACCCTCCCTTCGCGCGTTCACTCTTCTCCCCTCCCCCTCCACTCTCCTCTCACTACTCACGCACAGAGACACGGAACGAGGCGCGTTGGAAATGCACTGGCTGACAGCGAAGGACAGCTGCTCTCTCTCGCTCGCTCTTCCCTTCCCTTCCCCCACAGCTCGCCCCACACACACACTCTTACAGCGCTAAGAGACAGAGCGAGCGCATGAGGACGGGAGGGAGAGAAGATGGAGAAAAACAGGAGGGAGGGGAGAGGCGGCCATGAAAGGGCTTTGTTTCGCATTTCTCTGATGGCTTTTGCAGGCCTCGCCGTCAGCTTGACACGATGGCAAGATCAAATTCTTCATCATTTGAGAGCAAATTCAAAAGATCAGAATATGCCAATTTATGTCATTTCAATATTAATTACATAAAACAATGACATGTAGCCTTGAAGCAGGGATGGGAATTAAATGATTCCCAATTCTGGTGCCTTGATTCTTTTAGTACTTTTGAAGGAGCAATATTTTTTACTTTTTCCAATTAAAAATACCATATATTACAACAAACTCTAAAAGGTCTTTGCACACCGAGTCCGAAATTGAATGCATTTTTTCGTATTTCCCATCCTAAAAATTCATCAATCCTAAAAAGTCTGAAGCGTATTAATTAATCCGTTAAGAAAAAATTCGCAAAACAATACAAAATGGAGTCTTCAAGCGGTGAGGAATATTTTTGTTGTTCTGTCTCTTCGTCTCACAGATTTGTGCTGTGAGACAAAGTGGATCAACTTGTTAGACATTCTGGATTTTGGCGTTTGCTTGTACGTTGGCCCTGAATTGTCAAAAAACCTTTCAAAATGCGTGCTATGGATGCGAAAAACGCAGAAAATTGAGTCAGGATCGAAATTTTTTTGATCGAAAGTGTGGAAACGTGATTGACACAACATGAGGTCATATTTTAAGGTATTTAACGTGCGAAAATTTTGGATGACAATTTTGGACAAACTTCAGTGTGCTAAGACCTTAAAACTGACAACTCTTTCATTGGAAAGTCATCAAGAGTCATTCGATCGTGAATCAGCACAGGTATTTTTTTTTTACCTTTATGAATTGTAAACAGAACCGAACATCATGAAAATCATTCAGTAACTGCTTCTAATAAGTAAATAAAGCATGCCTTGATTTAGATGGAAAGTAGGAATGACCAGAAATGCCAAAATAAATAAAAACATTAAAATAATATTAAAACAATTTTATTAGTCTAAATGAAAAAAAAAAAAACTAAAAACAATAAATGCTAAAAATCAATTGTTTTAAATGCATGAAGTAAATATAGGCATCACAGCATTATAACGTACAGAACGAAAAATGGATATTCCCCCATATAAAATTACCATTAAACAAAAACACTTGGGGAAAAAAATCAATAAAAAGTAGCATTTATTACAACAGAACTCTGAACAAGAGTCTTTTGGATTGATTTTGGACTGAATGGAAATAAATGAAGGTGAACAAACAAACATTAAAAAGAATCGGTTCAAAAGAGTGATTGGATCTCGTACAAAACGAATGTTATAAAATCGTTCAGTAACGGTATGTTTTAACAAAACTGAACTGGTTCTGAATAGGAATACTTCTCAGTTCCCAACCCAACATTAAGCTGAACTGGAATCAATGACGATGTATCACTAAGTAAGAGTAATAGTAATAGTGACGGTTGCCTTAGCAAACACTGCTTAATTATAAAGAAAAAAATGACTTGGCTGTCAGAGTTAATGGCTGAATCACAAAGCAGTAAAACAGACAGAGAGAGAGAGAGAAGAAAGGCCATCACGACTCAACGGTTCCCACCTCCCCGTCTTTATCTCCCGCTGGATTTATTGGTGAGGATGTAGCAATTACGCACAGGCAAAACAAGCAGCCCAACGTGAATTTTTCAAAGGAAGGCACTCCAACATCAAGAGAGAGACTGTACTCAACGCCATCGCATAACGATAAATGGGAACCTAATCCTGTTTTTGGCATGTCAACCAGGATTACACCAAAACTACAGCCTTCCGAACCAACGAAAGCCATCCCATACGGAGATCGCCTCGGGGAACACATTTCCTCCAAATAATGAAAGCTTAAGAAGTGTTAAGAGGGGAAAAAATAACCTGGGTATTTACCAGCACAAGATCAACCCTCTGACAGGGAGAAAAAGAGAAACTATAAATCAATCCGTGTTCCTGTCAGCATCCCTTAAAATGGAGCGTGTGGGCTGACAGATCGGTACCGCGCGCTGTTACTGTGGCACTTCTGCCGACGAGGTTTAAAATAAGTACACAGCACATCACGCTAATCATAACGCATCGGGCGTTTACACCAAAGCTGGTGTGTTTTGATAAGGTTCTAGGAAACAAAAACAGCTGCCAAGAGCAGCTCGAAGAAAAGCTTAATGCGTCTCCAGGGATTACGAATGCGCGCTCTCGAACGCTTAAGACCCGGAGGGATGGGACTAAAAAAGAGTCACCTTTACAGCAACAATACTTAGAGCAAACAATCAGCAAAAAAGCTCATATGGCTTTACAACATTCACAAGTTAAAAGCCTTAAATTAATTACAAGCAGAACTAATCCATCGACTACCAAGAAAAACATAGCAGAGTAATACAATCGCGTGGTTTAACTAGATTACATTTCCTGAAGAAACCTGACTGGTGCTTGGCTGTACAAAAACCTTGTACGTGATAGCACAAAATTTGAGGTACAGTTCTCTCTAAATGAGAATAGATTAATTCCATAGTGTTAACATTAATAATTGAAGCAAACAATAGACTCCTCTTTCAGGAGGCTTTTCTGTACCGGTGATACTATCATGCACAGACAAAAGTGTTGCATCACACCCAGATCTTTAAATCTGGATTATCTTGAGATGGTTTATTCACTGGCCGTCTAACAAATCCACTGAGCTGTAGTCTACAATGGCAGCTAATTCCCCACTTGAGCCAATAACAATGGCCAGCAAGGGTGTGAACCCGACTCAAGCGGAGATCCAGATGTTGGAAAACACAGTTTATGGGCAGCAAAGATCCCAATATTAAACATTTGCACACACAACATAACCCTCAGAAAGGATTTCCTGGATCGCCATCCGATGGAGCAATAAACTTAGCAACTAACGTCAGTCAGAGTTACGACCGTGCGCTCTGATCTCGCTATTGGACTGAATTCACAGTGCGTGTCGTGCGGTCGGAGAGCCGACTCATAGCGATTGCCTCTATATTTAGGGTCAGAAATGCAGACTGCTGAATCAACACGGCTATGATGGATGACGGCATGAGCTGCAGATGAGCAAATGGTTTGAGTGTCAACAGTAGGCATATGTTCTTTACGACATGGTCAATGTGAAACTCGTTTAATGTGAGGCGCTTCTGAATGAAACTGGATATTCATTGAGAGAATGACTTCATTTAGATGGTGAAAAGTAGAAATGACCAGGAATGCCATAACTAAAAAATATTGGCAACAACCAACTTGGCACTGATTTATTGTGTATCCCCAGTTGAAATATTACAAGGAGTGGGCAGGTAAAAAGAGAAATAACACTGCATAAAAATTACTCATTTTAAAACAGAACTAAAAAGCCAAAAGTCTAAAAACTACAACTCCTTAAAGTATGAAGTAAAACAAATAAGTAACCTTTAGCATTACAAAATATATGATTCTGATAAGCAAGGTCGGGGTACTGTCACTTATGCAGCACATCATAGACATCAAATACTGATTTAGTCCATGACTGCAAATGCCTTATTAAAGAAGGTCACTCCCCCTCATCAAATAACCTCAGAGATGGGTTAAATTAGCCTGTGTTATTCTCAAGGCGATAACGACTGCAAGTGCAGTATTAGTGGATATGCTAGTCTGGCAGGGGCACGCAGCAGGTACCAGCACTCCTGCATTCCTGCACGGTCGTGCGAGGTGGGAAAACCAGCCCTGTCTGCCATCGGACGGCTCGAACCCACAGTGCCCCGCCCGCATCATGGGATATGGAAATGTGAAACCACTTTACAGATGGTTAAAAAGCCGGTCTGGTCCCCCTCCCTGACACTCGATAGCATCCCCTCCTCACACCTCGAGATCTGGTTGTTAAGAGGCAAGAGGAAGAGGTATTTCGCGTTTTGTTTGAGCTGTTGTCGTCCCTCCCCCCAAGGCCCCAAGTGAACCCCCTGTGCTTGTTTAAGGAATGTACCAGAAGACAATAGTGGCAGTCAGAGGAAGCTATGAATAGAGGCCATTGGTCGCAAAGCACTACAGTGCCAACAGAAAGGTTTCTACCAGAGACAAAGCTTAGAATGGCTCTTCTAACCCCCAGAGCAGAATCAAGAAAGAAGAAAGCTACCCTCAGACTACATCAAAAACTTTTACATTTCAACTTAAGAATTAGGCCAGAATTGCAAACATGTAAACGTCAATACTTAGCTAACGCAATGCAAGTATACTGCACCATTGTTAACTCTTCTTGGACAAAACAAGCGGGAATAAAGTTTCCCGTAAGTAATTTAGGAGTTATTGCTTACTTTAGTAGTTAGCATGTTTACTATAAACATGTTAAATAATTCAACTAACATTTTCACTTCACTTTTTTTTGCGCCACCAAAACAGTAACTTATCTGTAAAATTAGTCAAATTAGAAGAAGAGAACAATTTACACTAATGTCCACCAAAGTCTCCATTGCTCAGAACGCAACGCGGCTGAAATGTTTCGGAAAGCAGCAGGATGTGAAAATGAGATACACAATCACCTTACTGTAAACACTACACAACAGAAATACACTATTATAACAAAACAAAAAAAACAAGGTCTTTAAAAAACAAACAAACATTTAACTTCAAGTCAAGCCAAAAACAAAAAATCTTTCAAGGACATTACAAACAGATCACCGTAAATTCTTTCTAAAGAAAACCCCTTAGTTTCTCTTTCCAGTAGCCTATATTTGGCTGCCTGTCACAATTGAAAGCAAGCAAGGGGTCCAAGTGTTACATTTCAATGGCTCCCCAGAGGCCCACTAGGTAGGGAACACAATGCTGTGAGTATGAACAACTACTGACTGAGTCACTAGCAAGGAATTTCACATATCTGTTGTAAGCAGATACTATAGTCTATCCTCTCAGTTTGTAATGCACAGGCCAGGCTTAGTAGTTGTACGACTAAAAGCAATGCAGTATAATTTAATGACTACAAACAAGAAGACTACTTATTTAGCTAAACACCATTCCATTCATGCATTAGTCTGCACTGATCTTTCAATCTCGAGTTTGCAAAAGAAAAAGTGTATCAGTAGTCTACGTTAATGTGGGGAATATGCCAAACTCCACATTCTTCTTAGAACAATCTGTTGGATTCTTGTTTTAACATGAGAGATCAAGCTACAAATTAGACCAGCTGCCAAAACTCCTTAGGAACTAGGAGGCCGATAATTGAATGCAATGAATAATCGAGAAAACCCCTACAACCAGCCAACAAGTCAATTCAAACAAGACTGAGCAACAAGAACTTCGATCAGACAGAGAAATTACATATAAATATTAGAAGATATGTGACCTGAGTTTCTCTGTTTGTTACCTAACAATAGAGACTAAGGCTTAAACAGTTGGCAAGATGGTTATTAACATTACAGCTGTTACATTCTTGTGTACAAGATGGATGTTCTGGGAGTTAATATTCTTGTACCTCTGGTTATCTGGCAGCTGTCCTGAATCTCTTTTGGCAGCTCTATGCATTACGAACTGGAGATCGAGACCACTGAGCTAAGCATGTCCGTTTTCCTCTCTTTAAATTGGACTAGTGCCAAAAGAAAATGCAGCGAGCAGGAATGTCAGCTACTACTAACTCTCTGGTTAATTTCTAAACATTTGTAACAGCATTAGCTTGCAACCTTCACTGCGTTATACAATCACAATTTATAATACTCAACCAGATGCTTAATAAATAGAAACCTTAAACCATCCAAACTAACACCAGACAGACTAATGCAAACTTCAGATGGCTTCACGAACCAATCAATCCTTGCTTCTAGATGTTAGAGTAATAAAAACACCAGTGCACTCACCTTCTCACTTTTTACTTTCTTCATGCTCCTGCAGTCATTATTTTCCACTTCTTCTGGTTCGCTCTTGATAGCCAAAGGTGTGACTATTCCAGTGGTGTCAAGGGTAATATTCCCTAGTTGATCAGCCCCACCAAGGTCCGAATTTTGCGTCCCCTCAAACGGGGTATTGCGTGCCTGGCCTAAAGGCATAACCTGGGCCGATGGGTCCTTTTCCGAGGGCACATTCCCAGCTTGTACCCCTTCGTTTTTCTCCTTCTTGCTTTTCCCAGAACCCTCCTTGTCCTTTTTTCCACTCTGAACATTACGGGAGGCCTTGTTACTTTTATCGGAACCTTTCCCCGAAGGCAAGGTCGTGGGACCACTTCCAGCGGTTGGCCCAGCACCCTCATTTTGAGTCCGTCCTTGGGCATCCTTCTTGGCCCCGTCAGGGGTTGAGGACTTGCTACTGTCCTTAGAATTCTTGCTACGCTTAGCTTTGGATTTGCTGTCCTTGACCGGTGGAGGAGGCACCGGGTTAATGAACTTGATGTTATCAGGCAATGCCGCTACGGCGCTCGAGGCAGTAGCCATTCCGTCCCCGTCCTTGGTGCCAGACATCTCAAGCTTGTCTTTCTCTAAGTCAGCGTCGAGGTCAATGATCAGGTTGCCTACACCAATATCCCACTCATCCCCGCTGTCGTAAGTGTCCACCGCATTCGAGTCCACACCTTTCCCGCCTGCAGTGCCACTACTGAGGGACATCTTAGTGCCAGCGGCCCAAGCGTGCCACAGGGAGGTCTGACCTTCTCAGACGACTGAGGCGGTCAGGAAGCACATTTACACAAGCCTCAGGGTCCTGTTGGTTTCTCCTTCCCAGTAACCCACATTGTTGCCCTGGGAGAAGAAAAAACAGTGAAAAAAATATGTATGAGGAAATGTAGTAAAATATGGTGTTTCAAGACAATTTGACAGGACACTGCTCTTATGAAACAGGTTTAGAAATGTCAACTTTACATTTTCCATATATAAAAAGGCTTTGCAAGCTGTACCACTCCACATGAATTTCACATGCTGAGTAATTATTTTAGACTCAGGACAACAGCTGAATCATGGTCATGGTCACCATCAGTGCACAGTCAATCTGTGCTCAGAAAACAGACGTTGCATCACAACACATGGAAACACTTCCCTCCATCATTGACACAGGTTGACACAAAGAACTGACTGCTGAGCTCAGAATAACTCAAACATGCCACTGGTTTGGAGACTACATAGCATTGCTATTAATTTCCTCACAAGTGAACATTAAATATATTAAGGATGTGCAAAACTACATATTTTCAAAACCAACTAGCCATGGGATGTCTGAATGACTAGTTGGTCTTAAGGCAGCCCACTATAATTAGGCTGTTGTAGAGTCACGTCCACCTGTGAAAGTAACATGTTCCTACACCAATTAGGTAATTTACACAGGACACTTCTTGTGGTTAAAACCAGCTGATTAAATCAGAAAACTGGGGTCTTTAAAATCATTTTTTAAAGTTAATCTCATTTTAACTTGATGGGTCATCAATAGAGCTTGAATGCAATCCGATTAGCAAGTTGACAGTGTGTTGTTAATAGTAATTGTTTCAAGTTACAAAATAGAGCATGTCATGCTGTCAACATACTAAACACTCCAACCCTTGTATGGGATTGTTTTTACAAAATCTGGGTTTTTCCTGCATTGAAAATATTTTGTCAGACACCAAAGATGTATTTGATAATTTGATGTGACGATGTACCTGCCATTCTGCAGTACTGGTACCCGCTGATAGCCGTCAGCTTTAAAACCCTCTCGTGAACGTTTTTGTGTTCTGTTAAGAGCATCAAACCTTTCTATTTACAATGTGTTTTTGCAGCGTTGAGCTTTGTATTCAAATCACAGACATATCTCTTGAGCCCATGAACACAATGGCCACTCAGAGGTGTTTAAGTTAGTCAAAATCCACATTAAAACACGACATCAATAAGAGAATTACTGCACAGCGATTATAACAGGAGTATTCACAAGAGTGTATCTTGTAATCGGCAGCTTCAATGATTATAATGGCAGCGTTTTTTTGTTTTCTGTGTATAGCATATTTTTTTCATGCTGCTAACTGCACATTGCAAATTTTCTGGATTGACAACAATATTTAAAATGCACAAATTAATCTGATTAACAGTGATAACCGTAGCAATGGATGGAACAAAACAATCTGATACTTTATGTCATGTGATCTGTGCATAAAGTCTTGGAGTGTAAATGCAAAATAATATACCTGCCAGTTTTTCCTTTGCAATGTCTAACTTTGTTGTTATTTTATTACTTACTTTTCAAATCAGACACCTAGTGAATTTTTACACTTAAATGTACATATTTTTAAATATAAAATAGGCTCAACATATTACACATAAATAGTCAAAACATGGTAAACCTCAGACATTCATCAAAATGCAGTTTACAATTTATTCACTACTTATGTCACAATAATTGCTTTCCGTGGACACGAAATCACACAATCAAAACTTTCCAAATGTCACTGATCTTTACGACCTTTAAATAGAAACAGAAACCTTTTTAACGTCAAAGATGCCCATGATCTGTTTTCCATTACAGATTCTCAAGAATACTAACCCATCAACAAGCACAACCAGGGATCTGAACTGCAGAGTAGCTCTACATTCATTCAGTCTGGAACAGCACTAAAACATTCAGACAGTGATTAAAGGTCAAAGTCATTGCCCATAATACTCAAAAAAATTCACATTAAAAGACAGTTCGAACCACAAGCTAGTTTCACTGCAGTACTACAGCTTGGCGGTTGTCTAATAAAACTAAGTGCTACTTAAGTTGAAAAGGATGAGTCCGGCTTTGAGCTGCATCTTAAATGGCCGAGAAGACAGATGGTTGAATGAGAGGACACTAATCAGTGGTTTGCTGTAATCCGTCAGTCCACCAGGGAACATGGAGTGTGTCCTGCAGGAAGCTTTCCAAACGTCTGCTGTTGGAACCCAAGATAAGACCAACTTCCACTATCACAGTCATTCATCAGTCCCCTGCGTTTCTCAGGACACATTGAAGAGCTTTTAGAGGAGAACTTCAAGACACCTTTTTTATGCAAACAGCAATTCTGAAACACAATGTCAATGTTATTTTAAATGATTTCTAAACAGCATTTTACCTTGTTAAAAGGTAATGCAACTGGATGTTCAAATTCTTTCTACTAGAGTTTAAAGGGGTGGTTGATTATGATTTCACTTTTTTAACTTTAGTTAGGGTGTAATGTTGCTGTTTGATCATAAAGTTCAATGCAAAGGGAGATATCTTCTTTTAAAGAAATCGCTTTTTTTAAGGACTACAACAAGGGCTGGTAGGGACTACAATGAGCTTCTTCCTGGGTTGGTAACATTACAAACCCTAAAATTTACATAAACCCTGCCCTCAAGAACACACAACAAAGGGTGTGGACCATGTTGGGCTGCTTTAGAGAAGAGGAAGAGTTGTTGTAGTAGAGTGTTGTTGTCATGCCGTCATTTTACGCCGGACTGCTTCACAAACGAGGGTCAATTCAACACAAAAGATGAACATGACGGCACATGCTAGTGGATGAGTTGAATCAACTCCACAGCAACTACATAAATTTATCCACTAACCATTCAAAAACATCCAGTTTCATTCTAAAAATTGTAACTTCTTCCTGAGTCTCTCCATCAGTGTCGACTCCGGTTTGAACAATGTAAGGCTGAACACCGTTACCGACAATCCTCATTTTGGCTGCGTGAGATTCTCCAGCTTTGTTGTTGTTGAGCTGTTAAAGCTCCGCCCTCTTCTGGAAAGCGGAGCTCATTTGCATTTAAAGGGACACACACAAAAACGGCGTGTTTTTGCTCACACCCAAATAGGGGCAAATTTGACAAGCTATAATAAATGATCTGTGGGGGATTTTGAGCTGAAACTTCAGACACATTCTGGGGACAACAGAGACTTGTATTACATTTTGTGAAAAGAGGCATAATAGGTCCCCTTTAATGTTTAAAGTCGTCTATAATTCAACAGTTTGACTTCCATAAGAGTGGAAATGACACTTTGAAAACACTGATCTGCTTGTTTGAGTGGCCAAACATGTCAACTTCTAATTCAATCAATGATGTGAGTTTTGGCTGGGACTATCCATTTTTTCTGTTGGGAAATTGGTCATTATTTTAGCAATAACATTTAGTGCTGCTTAGGTCACTGAATAAAAAACATCACATTAAAAAGAAAAGTCATTACAGAATTGTCAAACATTTATAATCTTAAACCTAACAATAGAAGTATCCATGATATAAATGGAATAAAACCAGGTGGTGTACAATTTACTTCCTGCAGTTAAAATGTTTAATTAGTTACTAGTTAAAACATGTCTGGCAGTGAGCCTTGAGTGTAACTTGCCCAGGGTTCTTGATGTTGCCAATAAATGTGAAAAGCCAAAGCTTTACAAAACTCATTCATATCCCAACATGGTTGATGATGCAAGCCACTGTCACTGTTCTCACACACAACCTAATTAGGAACCGAATGATGAAACGGTGCTCGTTGCTATCACTATAAAAGGGGGTAAAAAAACCTTTTGTCTGTTCTCTGTTCAAACACTGAAAGCAAAGAGACAAAGCTTTTGATTCGAGCCAGACAAGGATGTGCTGCACATGCTCGAGTTTTGCTTTTTGAAGTCGTTTGATGGATAATCAATCAATACGCTTCTAAAGAAACTGTTTATTGAGAAGTATAATTAAATTGTGCTTCTCTTCATCTTTGGCAAGTATCACTAAAGGTAAAGCAAGCACCCAAAAACACTGCACTGGAGCGGCTCTGGAACAGGTTGTCCTCTTCATTACCCCAACACTCAGGTACTGGTGCCCTTCCAGGGGCCGTAAATAACGGCGCTAAACTAATTTAGCTTTCCTTGCCACATGCCAGCGAGCAGCGGGAGCGCTCGGGGGAGGCGAGCTGCCTTTTCCATGCTCCCAACCCCACCCGACACGACACGGGCCTAATTAACACAGGCATCCACAGCGGACGCCTCGGCTTGATGGAAAAACGTGAGCTGAAACTCAAACGGGCACTTGTGCAAACGCCTCGCCGAGATGACAGAACCGAGGAATCGATACCTGTCTCGCCCTTGTTTGATGATGAAAAACAGATAAAAAGAATGAATACAATTGGGGCTGGGATGAAGAAAAACAACAACAAGACAACAAAGATGAAACAAAACCAAGAGCCGTTACTCAGGAGAACCCTATGACCTGATTGAAAAGCACTTGTGCCTTCGGTGCCAGAATGGCCTCTGAGTTTTTAATTCCCTCTCAGCAATTGAGTAATTGAGATTCTCTAATAAAAAAGCAGTTTCAAAGGCTGCTGGAACGGCAGAGAAACTGACAGGCGCTTCGTCAGGGTAAATCACAGCTCTTTCTGAAGAGCACAGGCTCAGAGAAAGGGAGGGAAGCACTTCCCGTGGCTAGATTACACACTGCATCAGATGAAAGCGCCGCCACTTGCGTTTTCATCTTCCCCTCTTGGAATTCTCCCTTGCCTACTTGTCTTTTTCTTTCGAGTCGAGAGATCTGTAAGAAGACAAGTGTAGGATTTTATCTCAGCGATGATGGCAAGACGGCCGTCCGTTCTCTTTCCGTTCTTATTAGGCCCGATCGGTAGTTTCTCAAATGGCCAATAAGCTTGTCCTGCCAACCTCACAACCCTCTACAATGCGAGTAACTCAATCACATATGCCACTAAATCTTCACTCTGAGTGACTAAATAATGTCTATCATTAGCCATTGGCTAATACATTTTTAGATTTTACTCACCAGTGTGTGAAGAATAAGTTTAGCATAGATATATTTTCACTCGCTAAACACTGACTGAGCGCTTGAGAGTTTCTGTATCGCTCCGTCGAGCGATCTGTAATATTTCAATTCAGCTCAATGATGCACAGCATACCTGTACTTGACATGCCGCTAACTCTAGTGTGAAGGCACACGTCTCGCCGTCACTTTGCTAAGAGCGCCGTTTCTCTCGCACACCCAAATAGAGAGAGAGAGGGCGAGCGAGAGTACACCACTCAACGCTCTACATGTAAATGATAATCTTTGTCGTATTTTCCTGTCAAAATAACAGAGTTCATTTGGAACTATTCAACTTTTAAGAACAAGCAGAGGAGATTCCGCTTTCTTCGGTGGTGGGCGAAACTAATGCGCAAACGGCAATCTCATTGGCTGGCGCTCATCTATTACCGTCCCCGTTTTTTATTTCAGCAAATCAGTTCAAGCGAACACTGACAATGTGATTAATGATTCCTGAACCCAGCAGCTCATTAATCCTTAGTGCATTGTATATTATTATTAGTATACAATACTAATACCAATAATTAATATTATCTATTACTATTATCTTTTTTTTTTTTTTTACAGAAACACTGAATGACCAACAATATCTTAAGCACCATCACCAGTCCTAAGTTCAGTTAAGATGACAAATATGCATTCATACATGGTTACCAAGTTTTAGTTCTAATTATTAAAGTTGTATTATTAAATAGTGCTTGATTATCATAATATGGGCTAATGCTTGATTGACTGATGTTAAGAGTGTACGTTCAGATATTTAAAAAGCTGTGTCATTCTATTGCCAAGGTGTGCGTAGAGGGTTGCCTCATAACTCCACCATTAGCCAAATCAAACACAGGCCAGCCGTGTTAGCGGCCGTGAAGGGAACATTTGATCCAACCCAGAAGAGAAGAGAACAGCTGTCCAGGGCCAGTCTGGAGGAGTTGGGTTGCCCCGTTCAACCGCACAGTAAAGAGGGTGAAATCCTATCTGCACTTGACCTACTGCACTGCCCTTAACGCTAACACACTTTGAGCGATTTCGTCCCCAAGCGTGGCCATCCGACTGATTACGCTGTCAAACACAATGGCTTGCAACAAATTAATCAGGGATAATCTGTGGTTAATGCACATCAGCCTCACAGGCACTGCAAAAAAAAATTCATGACAAAGCTGTGGCCAAACATTTAAAATTGTATATATAAAAATATTAAGATAGTTTCATAACAAAGACACATGTAGCATTTAATGCCTTTATGACATGTCACCAGATGTTAGAGAAGTTAAGCACCACCTCAACCAATAAATATTTTCCAGCTCTGCCAAACACAGCCAAGCCAAATACTCAATTACAGGGGCAGGAAAGGGGGCTTCTTAACGAGCTATTTCTTAGAGTCTGCCTGCGGGCCTGAGCGCTCGTTCCGCGCTAGCTGCCACACCGAGGTTCCACCGTGTAATTGGATTGTGTGCTTGAACTGCTGACTGAAATAGAAAAGTGCAGGAAGCTTCAGGTGATGGGAATCAAGCATCCTGCGGGGTCAGCCAGACTCCATCTCAGCAAAATGTCAGGAGCAGCATCCGGTCTGGAAGCTCAGCAGGACTTCAATTTGTGGCTGTACGTGATGTACCATTCTGCATTGCCCCCGAAATGTCTGTTTGGGTGCAAACGTCTGCCAGGTTGTCGATTACGGTAAGTCAAGTGTACATAGACATGCCCTGAAGACCCTGCCAGCAACAGACCTTTTGCTTGGGCCGCAACTGTGTGGTTCTCCAATCAGAAGCTCTTTTTGAAGCTACACTGACACTAGGGCTGCACGATATTGGAAAAACTGACATTGCGATATTTTGTTTTTCTGAGATATATATTGCAATATGAAAAATTCACCAGATTAATTGAATAGCTCTAATAGGAAAGAATGAATAATTCTAGAATGATTGGGGTGATTTAAATGAAATAAACAGTGCTTTATATATATTTCAGGTAAGTATTCAGATACAGAAAATGAATAATC
The DNA here is from genome assembly GCF_018812025.1 of Megalobrama amblycephala. Classification (NCBI taxonomy): domain Eukaryota; kingdom Metazoa; phylum Chordata; class Actinopteri; order Cypriniformes; family Xenocyprididae; genus Megalobrama; species Megalobrama amblycephala. The sequence goes on from NC_063058.1 coordinate 32,696,011, forward strand.
AAAACGTAAAACACTATAGTCTTCACTTATAAATGTTAAAGCTGCAAAAGTGATTTTCTCTTTGTATTTTGTTGTTTGATAACGTTCATGACACAGAAAGCAGCAAAAATATTAGGCTGCTGTCACTTTAAGACTGAATGCATGGATCCAATATAATGATACACATCTGTTTTCTTTGTTTCCATTACCTTAGCCATAAGCAAGTGTGTTTACATGGATACTCACAGAGATGGACATTTTGACATCATTTTGCATGTTTCCATTCGAGCACGAGCAGACACAGAAGAGAACGGAATTCTGTGTTTATGTGCGACTGCGCGGCTGTTTGCAGAAAACAGCGCACACAACTGACAGGACCTAAAACACATATGTATGGATTGTGCAATGTCTAGTATAGGAACAATCCCCAAACTAGACATCACACTTCCTGCAATGTGACTATCGCGGATGCACACATCGTAATATTGATGCTAAAACGATACATGCAGCCCTAATCGACACTAATATGAACACATTTGAAAGCGAATCCATTTCTCTACGTTTTGGCCTTCCATTGACACTGAGAGGTCTGGCACTTATGGTGTGTGCACCAAAAGCTAATTTAATTATTTGCACAAGTAGATTACATACAAAGTCAATGCAAAGACGCATTATTCGCTCCGGACGGCGTGATTGCGAACGTGCAGAACGTGCAGTATTCGCCTCAATCGCGTCTTACCGCGCAAGTTGAAAAATTTCAACTCGAGCAGGAAATACGCAAGCCAAAGAGCGAAGAGCTTTTGACATGTCCGGTCTGTCTGTCAGCGGCTGTCATCCAGGCACAGTTCCTGGAGAAGACGGTGAAATTCACCGAGTTGTGTGCGCCTCTGGATGGTGATGTGAACCCAGACTCGACGACGTTTGGCTTTCCAGCATATTTGGGACTTCCAGAACAAGTACAAAGCAGTAATGGTAGTTATCTCCAACATGGTTGGAGATTTGTTGTTGTTGATGATGTGCATGAAGACACTTCTCATCGTGCGATGTTTTTATTCGCACAAGTGATGCAAAAAACAAGTAATCTAGAGCGAGTAACGTGATGCGAATATTTGCTTCGCTTTTGGTGTTCATTTACAGCATGCACAGTAAGATTTACATTTTCCAACGTTTAAGTGTGGACAAGAAGTCTACTGTTGGCTGAGTGCGTTTTGAAATAAAAATTCAGTTTTCAAATGTATCTGAATTAATGTAGACATAGCCTAAGAAGCCAGCAAACTTTGATGGCACCCTTGTGCTCAAAGATAAAAACGGCGCAGGTATAAATGAAACATTTCTGCCTCCTTTCATCTCAATTCCCTTGTGTGTCAATAAAGCAGGCCAGACGTTTCACTCCAAATGCTCCAGTGTGAACGGGTAACTGATTTGGCACCCCGGATGACAGGTCCCGCAGTACATGAAATCTCTGGAAGAGAGTGTGAGGGCTTCAGGAGGGTTTACAGCCTTCAAGTCACAGATAATTTCCAGCCTATTCAAAGAGAGGACAGAAATACTGTTCGCAGAGCACACAGAGTACCCGGCTGAGGAGGCTGACAAGCTCCCAGATGGATTGAGCAGGCTGCTGGCGGAGGAAGAACATGGTGCTACTATTCACAAGCGTGGCTTCCTGGCAAAATAAACCAAGGGCTTTTTCATCCAAGTCAAAAACAAGTACAGTGCACCCAAACTTTCAGTCATCACTCTCAGATTATTCCAAACCCTCATGAACTTTCTTCCTGTGGAACACAAAAGGAGAATCTCTGACAAATGTTCACGCTGCTCTTTTCTGTTCTTTTTCAGAGACAAGCGTACTGAAAAAGACTTTCTGAATCCAAAACACTACTAGTAGTCTGTTATAAATTTGGTGTACAAGACAGGTGAAGTGTACAAACGTGTGGGAAGTTAATGTGTGTCAAAAAGGCGTGACAACGGTCTATTGAAATTTGAAACATAAAACAATGATTCTTCATGCCAAAGACGCCTCCGTTGGCAAAGTTTACTGCCAAGTGTTTACTGCAGGCATCACATTTGTAGTTCAGAGACAAACTTCGTGCACACAGTGTTGATTCTCTTAAATTTTACAATGCATGTCACCCAAAAAAACACCATTGCTGGCTGAACAAAGCTAGAGAATGATAAGTGCTGCCATTAAACTAACAACACTTGTCACAACTTTGTTGTGGTAGCTTGTTCATACCAACGTTTAACAAGCTCATCTTTCATTGCGTGCAAACGGTGACAAAGTTAATCTGAAGTCCTGTGTAGGTACTAATTTGAAATAATCTGAAAAAGGAGTAAAGTGCCTCACTTGATACAAAGGTAATTGCTGCAAAAGATCCTTCGGCGAAGAGAAGCCATTTGTTGCCAAGATGACAATTTAAGAGCGCCAAAGGCCTAAAGACAACACGCCGACAGAAAACTACACCAAACACGGCAGGAGTAGACAGGTTACACAAACCTCGTCTGACTCATTTTTTCCAACCAGTCTTTGTTTTCTAAACACACACCATCAATCAATTAAGTACTTAAATGAAGTTGAGATCAGCTCAGCTCTTCAGGTTCAGACACTTTTAATCTCAGCTAATTTCCAAACAAGGATAGTTCAATCGAAATTCTCACTGTAATTTACCTAAATAACTATCCCGCTCGCCCCAAATGTATTCATGCTAGGATGAGTCAGGATGGTGGATTGGTGAGGCGGACTTGTTTATACAGTGCTTTAACTGTATTTTTATACAGTATTTTATATATTACTTTATGTTTTCTACCTTAATTCTACTCATCTGACATTTCTAAATGTATATTACATTACATTTTTATTAAATTCTACTTAATTTTTTCTCTCTATTCTCTTTTGTAAATGTGTATGAAAGTACTTGGAGCTTCTGGAAACCATATCAAATTGCTTGTGTGTGTGAAAGCACATTGAAAACACTATTAGTACAGTGCTGTGAAAGGGATGAATTTGAGTTTTGAGTTTTTCAGCATGCTGTTAATCATGCTAGTCTTCATATTCATGTTCAATTGTGTCTCAAATGCAATTCTTTAAAGAAGCACAAATCGCTTCCACCAAACACACGGACCCAATTATTCCGATCTAAAAGGTCCCTTAACTACTGTAGTCTAACTTTACAAGACCGACTAGTTGTTTAGACAACCCACCAACTGGTAGATCTTAAAAAATATGCAGTTTTGCATATGCCTAGCAGTTACTATAAGGAAGCAATTGGGATTTGCCATGTGGGTCACGCCCAGTGTGGGGGCTGGGATATGAAGTTGGGTTCAGATGTGGTTTTCAGAAGAATCTTAGGCACACAAAATCAGCACAAAACCAAAACCACAACAGACTGCCATCTGTTTTGATTAGGAGAATGTGTTACTTATGTAGGCTTTTCAGAGTCACGCATGTTTGAGTGCTGAAATACAGCCGCAGACGTGTTGTGCATGGGATACAATGGGCATTGAGGTAAGAATGAGGAAGAAACCTAGAACCCTGCTTCTGAAAAAAGTTTGTAATGTTTATTTGCATGTCGTTAAAGAACCATAATCATCATGCAACAGAAAAGGGCAACAATGCAAGGGCTTTTTTTTAACACCTTTACCTCCTACTCAACAAATTTGCTTTCAAAACGCGCCTTTGCAAAGCCACAATATGGGCGGCAGCTGTGTGTTCAATTGTGTTTATCCAAGCCAATAAATTTATGACAAACACATGCTACAACTGAGGCCAAGGTTCCCCTAAGCAATTTCAAGCCCTCCACGCACCGACACTGCAGATCATGAGCCGAACCCATTCCAAACATCTCTCGTCATGCCTTCAAAAATAAAAACTCTCCAAGATCACAGGGGGACCTCCAAAAAGTGAGTTCTGAGGAACAAGAGCACCGCAAAAACTTCTGCTATGCAGGTTTTTGGTCAAATTCTGAGGCATGATTTAGATAAACCACATTAAGAAATATACAAGTCATCTACATATCTAAATTGACAGACGAAAAAGCAATACAATAAATACTGCATAAAGAAAATTAAGCTCATCTTCAAAGGTGTGGTTGATTATGATTTCACTTTTTTAACTTTAGTTAGGGTGTAATGTTGCTGTTTGATCATAAAGTTCAATGCAAAGGATATCTTCTTTTAAAGAAATCGCTTTTTTTAAGGACTACAACAAGGGCTGGTAGGGACTACAATGAGCTTCTTCCTGGGTTGGTAACATTACAAACCCTAAAATTTACATAAACCCTGCCCTCAAGAACACACAACAAAGGGTGTGGACCATGTTGGGCTGCTTTAGAGAAGAGGAAGAGTTGTTGTAGTAGAGAGTTGTTGTCATGCCGTCATTTTACGCCGGACTGCTTCACAAACGAGGGTCAAAAGATGAACATGACGGCACACGCTAGTCGATGAGTTGAAACAACTCCACAGCAAGTACCTAAATTTATCCACTAATCATTCAGAAACGTCTAAAAGTTGTAACTTCTTCCTGAGTCTCTCCATCAGTGTCGACTCCGGTTTGAACAATGTAAGGCTGAACACTTTCGTCATTTTGGCTGCGTGAGATTCTCCAGCTTTGTTGTTGTTGAGCTGTTAAAGCTCCGCCCTCTTCTGGAAAGGGGGCGGGAGCAGCAGCTCATTTGCATTTAATTTGTTTTTGCTCACACCCAAATAGGGGCAAATTTGACAAGCTATAATAAATGATCTGTGGGGTATTTTGAGCTGAAACTACACATTCTGGGGACACCAGAGACTTACATCTAGTGAAGAGGGGCATAATAGGTCCCCTTTAAATCAGAATGCATTAAATTCAGTAGAGCAAATACTACTACGAACTTAAAAGCACTGGATTTACTAAATAATAAACAAAAAAATAAGAAATTAAGCCAAATACTACATTTCTTTTGAGTTTGAAGTGAAAAATGAGTCGGACATGCATCAATAAGATCAATAGGAAAAGCCACCATCGTGAACAGTCCAGGGCCATGAACGAGAAAGAGGGCTGGAAAACCACATTCATGTTTGGAGTGATTAAGGAGCCGTGGGGCCCCAGCAAGAGTCAGGGGTCCACTGAGGAATGTCTTACACCAACATCCAGCAGATGAAACACTCAAATAACAAACGAAAGTGCTTCCCCATCAAACAACAGATCTACTGAATAATCTGGTTACACATGACTCATCTATGACAACCAACTAGTCTGTTACTGAAACTGAGTTTCTCCTTTTTTGGCATTAGTATTTTCAGTGGCAGTACTTTGAAGGGGATTAACTTAGACTTTTAGAAATCAGTTGTGGTTAAAAACCAAATGTTGCATTTCTAAATTAATCCCTTTAAATTATGACACTTCACACAACAAAACCACTTCAGTACCAAATTCTCCATCTTCAACAATACAAAGACACAAAGAAAAGCATCAGAAATACTGATGATCAATATTTGCACTGACAGTGTTTTTGCTTTCAACACTGTCTTGAGTTTTAAAGTACATGTTTATAAGAGTGGTTTTAGTATGGTGGTTTCCATAAAAGCTAATGCCAACCACATTACCAGTGTTTCTATATTCATATTCTGAAGCTCTGATATTTTTAAAAACACTTCACAGTAACACGAGGCCTGCGCTGAAATAAATGGATGGAGTTATCACCACAATCTTGCGAACTGTGCAATTCTTTCTGCCAATCGCCCACCCAAGGTCTCTCGGCTGAACAAAAGAAAAGAGACATTCTAGCTGACGGTTTATTAACTGGCTGGCACAGAAAGTGAAAACTGTTTTTCTGCAGTCGAACGAGGAGATGTGAAAGGCTGGCAAACTAAATCCCAGCTGGATGGTGACAGGGGGCAATGAACCCAACAAAACAATGACTGCAGCTGTGCCGTGACGGATGTCTACCACCATCCCACTGACACCAGAATGGAAATATTATAAAAATGGTACCAAATAAACCACTTTTCTACTATCCATCCAGACGAGAGAGTGAATCATCTATGAACATTTTGACTTTATATTCTGCACATTTTGCCCCTAAATTGTCATTACAATAACGTGAAAAAAGTAGTCAGTATCAATATGTCTGGATTATTAAATCAGCATAAATTAAATTCCGTAGAACAATTACTACTACAAACTTCAAAGTATTTGTTTTACTAAATAAAACGATTTAGGACTATTAAGCAAATTACCACTTTTGATTTTGAGGTAAAATATGATCCAGACATGTCATTGGATCAATAAGAAATGCCACTATCATGAAACGAACAAGAACAAGAGGACTGGAAAACCATTAAAGGAACAGTTCACCCATAAACAAGTCATTTCAAACCTATATGTTGTTCATTCAGCTCATTTAAACACCTAAATGGACAAAAAAATAAAAAATACATAAAAACATAATAAAAAAGTGGTCCATATGAAGTCATATCAGCAACCTTAGTGTGAGTAAATAGTGTCAGAAATCTAATTTTCGGGTTGCACATGGTCTTCACGAGTCTTTGTGGCCAGAAAACATGTAATATTACGTAGTAAAACATGCAACATGTAACAGTAAAAACAATTTGCAATGCAATTTCCAAGAATTGTCTAAAAGACATCAAGAAGCACCACTTAGACACTAGGGATGTGACAGTGAGGACATTTTCCCACCGGTTAAATCAACGTGTGACAACACCGGTAATACCGGTGTCACAGTTATCGACACAAACGCCCATGTGCATTTTACTTACGCTTTCATATCAGCACTAATTTGGGGCGGCTCAAACGCAACAGCTAGAAAAACATGACTAATCATTTGCAGGTTCCCTATTAGCACTGGGTTTAAATCCAAAATATTACCAAATAGGCGCTTTTACATTTCGCTTTGAAACCGAATCTTCCGCCATCGTCTCGTCAGTCGACTCAACTCATGATAAATGAAATGCTCCTGCTGCTGATCTGTGCTGCGACTCTCGTTTGGCTCACACGGCATTGAGCAGACACGCTCAGTCTTTAGTTGTAGTGTCTGTTCTCAAACTGAACTAAATGATTTTTTTTCTATAAAAAACAAAAGCAAAACAATGGTGGGGAGCGGTGCCATGTTGGGAATGTGATGTAACCGGTGTTGCGGCTAAACACCGTTAACACAGACTATCGCAGCGAGCCGATAGACACAAACATGAAACATTATGTTACCGGAATTGTGCTGCTTGCTAAAGTAGAGTTAAAATATAAGAGCCAAGGCTGTTCAAACTAATCAAAAATAAAATGTAGCCTTTATACTTGACACGAAAAACAAAGCCGTTTTTCCATAAACCTGCTGGCATGAGCTGAATGGCATTTCAGAAATAATCAATTGATTTACATTCCAGCCTATCCAGGGGCCGGCCACGCGTAACTGAGACGGACATGCCGAGCTGGACACGGTCAGTCGGAGCCACTGCAGAAACGACACTGAACACAAGCTTCCTGTTAAGAGCAACTCTGTTCAACTTTCACATCTGCTAATGATTCCATTTATACAACTTTTATGCACTCACTTTGTCATTTTCCGTTGATAAAAGACAAGTTTGAACTAATCTGAGTGAATCATCTAACCAGAAGTGCAGGGTCTGAACAAATCCATTCACAAAAACAACAGCACGCATTATTTCCTGTCCATTCTAGCAGAAATATGGCACAACATCTGAGAAATACGGCGAAAGGAAAAGCGGGATTAGTGGTATTGAGCTGTTAGATGTCATCAAAGCTTCAAGAAAAGTGGTGAGTGAATTCAAGAAAAGTCTTTTTAGAATCTTCTCTCATGAAGGACTGCTGTTCATTATCTCCCTCCCGGCAAGAACGTCTCTGACCTTCTGCTGCCGGCGCAGGAGTTTCTCATCTGTTTGTGTTCTATCATCCCACTACAAAGAGACCTGCTCCTTAAAGCTGCTCTGTCAAGATACTTTGACAAACCGACAACAGATGACACATTCACTGTGAAAAACACCAAAGACAAATCACAGAGAAATGCAGAGAATACATTTTACACTGTAACCTTCATCTTTCATACTGAAAACGGCTTCTTTATACCAGGTAATGACAGGAAGAGGAATTTACTGAATTTAATTCAACCCATGCAATGCATTCTGGGAATTTAAGTGTTCTTACACACTGTTGCACAGAATTCATTTATTAAGTATTTCTATAGGAAGAATTTCTATCTATATCTGAAACTTATAGGCTTTTCTTCAAAACTTGCAAACAAATGCAAAAGATTTAAGAAAAACTTACAAAATTATAGCTATATCAATTTCTTTGAATTTCATTGAATTTCAATTATTCTTACATTCAAATTTGAATTGCAATTCTGCATTTGGAACATCAATTCATATTCAGGAATTGAAATGGAATTTTCAAAACATTAAATTCTCACTCAATTCTCTTAAATTCACAAGTGGTTCCCAAAATAAAATAAAATAAAATAAAATAAAATAAAATAAAATAAAAAGTCTGTTGTAAATATAACTTGACGATACTTTGCCGTTTTGTTCTACATCGTAAATTACACATACTCATAACCTCAACCGTTCCTATTTAGTTACTTCCTAGAAACATACTTTTTTATTTTAGTAACCAACAGCTTCAAAATTTGCATTTTTGATATGGCTGTATGTAATATTCATTGCAGAACAAAACATCCAAGTATCGTCAAGTTACGTTTACCACAGACCTTATTTCACTCATAAATTGAAAAAAAAAAACCATTATAAAAACCCATAGGAAAATCTTGAGGGAACCAGCGGCGAATTAGTCTTCTAGGTTGACGTCATCCCTGAATCACTCTATAAAAACATCAATGCTACAACAATTTCATAATATGAAAAACTGGTTTTAAAAAAAAATGGTAAGTGGATTATAGTTCGTTCTTAAGTCAAATCTCAGATATGCTATAGTAAACATTCGCATTTATACATTTAGCAGATGCTTTTATTCAAAGCCAGAAATTCAAGTACCCTACTGGCCAATTATTTAAAATTATTTAGAATGCTTTTGGATTTTGGAACATTGGAATGTTAGCCAGCTATTTACAAAAATAGAACACTGACGCATTCTTCAAAACATCAGAACGTTTTTGTAACTCCACACAAAAAGTCCTGAAGGCAACTCGACTAAAGAGGTTTCCCATCAGCCAGCCAGCTGTCTTCTGGATCTACTGAAGTCATCCCTTCAGAGACGACAGACACAAACAGGAAGATTCCTGTGTTCAACCAACAACCTCCCAGCAGGCTTTGTTCGGTAGCCTCCACCCTCGCCTCTGCGTGACCCAGCTCAGAGGAAGCATATAATTGTCTTCCCCCCACAGGGAATGTGCCAGGAGCTCATAACAATGACTGAGAGGGCATTTCACTCACACGTCTGATCTGACGCTAAAGCTGCTTCAACCTCACGCTGGAGATCTGAGGAGGAAAGCAACTGAGAATGAACCCTTTAGCATATAAAAAACATCCTCAAACAGGAACAATCAGAACTTTTATAGTTTTAGGTTCTGAAACAAACAGGGAAAAGCATGAATGGGTCATTTGTTGCCAAAGCAGGAATAAATGCAGTAATGCTAATCAATGCAAAGGGTTCTGGGAAATCTGGTCCCATTATAGAGCGGAAGGATTCTTCGATCTCCACATGACCACAAGACGTGTATGTGCTCAACATGAAAACAAACCCTCAATACAGAGACGGCAGCTAGATAGACCAGATTCACAATGATTGTGCTGGTGATTTAAATTAAGTAAGAAATATTGTATATAGTCTTTTAATAGTGACTGCTTTAAAATCACATTCAAGTCAAGTTCAAATTGTTCGTTTCGATGAATCAAAAACTTTGCGATTCCTTTGTTTAGTAACTCAAGAACGTTTACTGATGTGCATGTGGCATTTAAAAATGTACTGGTGCAGTAAAAATAGTGTTGATTTAGAAAAAAAACTATATTATCATCATCCAACGCTTTATATAAAGTTGAATGTCCATCATTATCTGCATACATACAGTAAATTCATATTTGGATTGTCAAAAGTACCAACTTCGGTACTGAACGTTTAAAAATGCGACGATACCAGCATAGCCTAGCGTTTTGAGAGCTGTTGAGTGGATTCCTAAACGCCTCTGATTGGCCATTGTGTTCATGCACTCAACAGATATGTCAGATATGATTGGCTACAATGATCAACGCTTCAAAAACGTTGTAAATAGACATTTTTGATGCTCTTCACTGAGTGCTTACACAGATAAACACCGGAGCGTTTGAAAGCAGGCATCTATCTGCTAAGATGGATCTGCTGATAGATGCCTGCTTTCAAACGCTCCCGTGTGTATCTGTGTAAGAGCTCGATGAATAACATGTTTTTGAAGTGTTGATCATTGTAGCCAATCACAGACCTATCTGTTGAGCGTATGAACACAATGGCCAATCAGAGGTGTTTAAGAATCCACTCAACAGCGCTCAAAATGCGTAGGGGGAAATGCCGGTTCGTCACATTTTTACATTTTCAGTAATGTCAGTACTTTTGACAATCCTAATTCATATAGGGCGATATCGGCTATATAGCAAATCTCAACTGCTTAATTGTTTATATCGTAGCAAAATGTAAACTATATTATCGCCCAGCTCTAATCAGCTAAATGCATCTATTATAAACCTTAACATCGTGATTTTCTGTAAAGCTACTTTTAAACATGTATTTTGAAAAGCACTGTACAAATCAATTTGACTGAATATTTAAGTACTTTATATTTTGAGATATATAATATAGCCAATAGCTGCCTTAGCACCAGCCACAATACTGCGAAAGAGAAAATCTCACATGTTGTTTGTCTTTTTTGTCAGCAAACCGCCTCTGAGTCAGACAGGACTTTGAGGCCGTGGGGGAGGAGACGGATAAAAGGATCTTTATGGCGGGTTTGAGAGAAACAGAGAGGGAGGCTGGGAGCCAAACACAGATCTGCTGCAGTGGAGCAGATTCAGCCGTGACCTGACTGGGGTTCAACATTTCAGTCAATAATCAACACCAAACTTGCGTACTTTCTAAGCCGATTTCTATGGGGAAATGAGTAGATGACATTAGGCAGTGACAGCAGTGTGACATGACAAAAATTAATTCCGATTTCAAAATCTTGATTACGGATCAACTACGATCCATTCCACCCCAAATAGAAGCAGTCAACAGAACCATTACAAAGCCAAGAAAATACCATGACCTACAGGCATAATTCAAACTTGTGCACGTTGGTTATTTTGAATGAGTGCTTGACAGATAACTCAACAGAGTACTCAAGCAGTCAGAGAAGTAGAGACTTCTGGATATTTGGGTCAAGCATTGAGCGACAGGGGACCAAAGAACTGCAACCGTCCTTTCAAACCTAATAAAACGAGGTTGAATGACCCGCCATTCTAGAAGTACCATAAAACACAATGAGCTGCCTATCTAGACAGCATTTAAAGCATCACAGGCTGTTCATGACAGTTAGGATGCTGCCTTAGAAGTCAACGACCTATGCAGTCAATCACAGAATGCATTGCAACAAATGTCAGTGGAAAAGCCCAAGATGGAGAACTTTTGTTATTAGATTATTCGCTGCAGAGTTGCTAACATAGATCAATTTTAATTTGGTATTTGTTCAGTGTGAAATCACTTACAAGAAACCCTGATTGTTAGGATGCTTCCCAAGTAGTCAGCACACTATGTTTAGGAACAGAACTAACATGTCATCAGAATTCAAAACCAGCTGTGCGCAATTCAGGCACTGCAGATGAAGTCCAGTTAAAACTGTTTAGTCTAGTCCAGGTGGAAAGTCCTGACAGGCAGCTAAAGTGATACGAAATCTGTTCCTTCCATCCCTCGCTTCACCTTTCTTTTCCACTTCCTCTCCCTCGCTGTCACTTTCCTGTCAGTCATCGGGTTCAGTTGGCGGTCAGTAGATGCGGCAGCAAAAACCCTCTCAATCTAATTTCCTCCAGCAGTCTCTCTCAGCTTCACCTAAATTACTCTCCGCTGAAAGCCAAATGAGAGTCTGAACGGGGACGACATCACCTGGGTCCTTCGCGCTGCTCAAACATAATCCTTTTCCATCTCATTTACATGCTGCTTGAATTTCCTAAAAGCTACAGTTGCTATCTGTGCGCCAGCGCGCCTGAGTGTTGTGGAAAGTCGCAGGGGGAGTTCAGAAAACGTTCGCTCAGAAGAACATATGCCAGATCACAACTGGTTTATTTACACTCTGATTAGAACATTCCCTCGAGGACAGGAGAAATAAGGAAACTCTTTGAGGAATGCCGCTAGTCTGCGCAAGTTTTCGGATAAATCCCTCTTGCAAAGATGTAACTTAGATCAAGTTTCTGTTAAGAAAGAATGGGATGGTGACAGCAAAAAAAGACAATCGACTGAACTGAAGTGCAAATACGTCTTGGCCACACTTGTTGATAGAGCGGGAACACACCAAGATGACGCCAACGAACTAGTGGCGGCAGCGTCTGGGTCCAAAGTTGCCTTGACACACCAAACCGACGCTAAACAGCCGACAGCCAAGTAGCACGTCCGTTCTGCATAAGATGAAATGTCTTTCCGTACCAGCAGGTGGCAGTAGCTGAACAGCCAATCAGAATGATCAGATGGCTTGACGGACCGATGAGATTCAACATATCGAATTGGCCAAAAAAAAAGCCAACGAGGACCAACTTCAGCTGACGGTGTGGAACACACTAAGAAAACGAACAAAAATTGCCCGACGGCCGACCATCGGCTTGGTGTGTTCCTGCCTTTAAGGCAAGGGCTGGGACAATACATCGATTATCGAATTCACTATATAATTATTCTGGATCGATTTTGATATTTTCCGAATGCATCACGATTTTCTCTCAAATCGAGCTTAGTTTTAACAGCAGATGGCGCTCTAGGCTAGTTTTTAACCACACACTCAAATGCTCATGAAGAAGAGTGCTGGAGAGTCATGTAAGTGGTTAAATATACTTGCACCTCGGCTTAGAGTGCTTTTATGATGCGAGATTAATGTAAACACAGCCCACTGTGAAAACCCTTGTAATTCGCTTCAACCTTTACGAACTTTTTGAATGATTATTTTAGGTTTAAATGGTGTGCGTAGAGGAATTAGAAGCAGGCAGAGTACAGCTATTTCTGAAGCACGTAGCGCCATCTGCTGTTAAAAACTAAGCTCAGAATTGCGGAATCGATCCAGAATTATTGTGTCATGAATCGAGAATCGATGCATTGTCCCAGCCCTGATACACTCACAGCGAAGTTCCTTTTCGTTCTTCGTTTGGAGGTAAAACGAAGTTCGAAATACGTGAGCAGCGATGTTAGCACAAGCTCTGCAAATTAACACTCCAATAAAGTCATGTCACATTTATTTATATGGCATTTTATTCAATAGATTGCTTAAAAGCAAGCAATTTCATTTTCTACCATAAAGCGGCTATCCAGTGTGTTCATGTTATCACCCACGGAGATCTTACCTCGATGGACTCAACAGATGAAATGAGTCAGAAGAGTTTCGCGTGAAAGGCGGCGGAGCCTCAGCGCACACCTCGTATTACGTTATCATCACGGACCAATGGTAGTACGGAGGTGTTTTGCAGCTGGAGCAAACTTTTTGGCTTTGGCAAGCCTTTTTGTACTCCCAAAACAAACACAAAACAAACTTCGTTTTAGCCTGAAGTTGGAAATGATGTCACATCAGTTCGTTCTTCGATTTCATTTGAAGTATATCGAGGCCTTCAGTGCAATTATCAAATCACAAAGGCTGCCAATTAAATGAATTAAAATATATGCGCTGCATGTTTCAGAGTAAAGCGTGACACAGTGTTCCATCAAAATAAAAGTTTGGTGGTTTAACGTTTGAAAATGAAGAAATTAACTAGGGCTGTCAAACGATTAATCGTGATTAATACAAAATAAAAGTTTGAGTTTGCATAATATATGTGTGAGTAATGTGAATAAATAATATGTATATATAAATACACACAAATTAATGTATATATTTAAGAGAAATATGTTATTTATGTACAAAAAAAATTATTTATAATATAAATTATATAAAAATATAATACATATACTTGTAAATATTTCTCAAATACATGGATGTGTTTGTATTTATACATATTAATTACACACAGTACACCCACATATATTAGGCAAACTCAAACTTTTATTTTGTATGCGATTAATCGTGATTAATCGTTTGACAGCCCTAAAATTAACATCCATAAATTTCTTATTTAGTAATGTTTATTTAGTAATAATAAAAATAATAAATATTTATAAACCATATATTTATACCAATATCATAATTATTATATATCTATACTGATATTCACAAAACTCTGGCCAAATTGTGCAGCCCTACAAACAAGAACAGCAAATCGTGAATGTGTTTAATTTTTTCCCCATATCATGCAGCCCTACTACTGAGCATGTGCTTCTTTAAGGTCCTGATCTCATAAAGATAAGATCCAGACGAGATCTATCTCAACATCAGTGCGGGAAGGAATTTCATTGAGCTGCCGTGATGACTGCTAGTGCACGGTATGTCAGCGCATGACAGCTTGAGTTAACATTTAAATTCTGCTCGCCGGTTCAATGACAGCTTGCGGGCTTGCTGGCCAAGTTCACGCCAGCGACTCGAGTCCTGCATACAAACGTGGCAGCCGTGAGCGTAACTACCAAGATCCCTGGAAATAAAAGCAGGTTTATCTTCCACAGTTCATGGGACATTCCTGATCTACAGGATTTTCAACTGATTAACTTCTACATAATGCTTTGTAGAGAATATGAATGTTTTGTAATTTAAGTAATGGTTAAACAATGATTTTCTTTCATTATTGTGAAGGATTTTACGATTATGTTCAGCCATTAGCTGCTAGTCCCCCTTTCTGATTTCTTCAAACAAAAAGCACTTTAAGCAACCAAACAGCACTGAGGTCTGAACGAGGATGAAAAAACGCAGCACCCGACATGTTTTGACATCTCATGAACACAAACGCAGTCATCTGTCACGGCGCTAGATAGCTCTGACAAACACATCCGCTTGTCTACTAGCTAAATATTCCTGCAGTTAGCAGGTGGCAGGTGTTCATTTCACATCTTGATTGGTTCACGGGCAGCATCATCACATGACCATGAGATGTGTTAGTCTAGTGATTATCAGGTTTTGTACACATTTTTACCAATAAATGTCCATGACTATTTGAGGTAAATATTCATGATCTAATGTTCCATGAAAGTCTATGTACACATGTAAAATAAGAATAAAATTAGGCCTATATGTTCAAATTTATCATGGCATATCTTAAATAAAATTAATGACTATTTTGTTTGCTAGGTATTTGTTTTAATAACAAGTACATGCTGTGAATGTGCCAGATGTTACTCCACGCAGAGAACATAATGTCACACGACTGAATGCTAAGTATTGTCATTTGTTTAACCAACATTATCAATTAAACTCAGGGCCTGAATGAGGATCATTTTGGCATTTTTTTCCATTACAATTCTCTCACCTCTTATGTTTTCTCACTCACAGATGAATCCTTAAAATTAAAGCCACAAAACTTTCAGTCAAGAGCAGTGAGTGATATTTTGTTTGATTAACATTAATAACACAGACAGCATCAGGTTTATTATGCTGCTGTCACTTTAAGAGCGAATGCACTGATCCAATATACTGATACACATTTTCTTTCTCAACTGCTTATGCTCATACGGTCATTTTAGGCATAACCAACTTTGTTTACAAGGATACTCACTAAGACAGGCATTTTGGCATAATGTTTGTGTGTAATTGGCCGTTTAAGCTCAATAAGCCACGAAAAAGATCTCAGTTTGGTACTCACAAGCAGTTTGTGAAGCGGCTTTATGTGTGCGTGTTTTGTATGTGACTGAGTGCACCAGAGTACCGATTATTTACATTTGTTTGAATGTTTAAATTAACAAGACTCAAAGATGTGCAAATGATAAACTTTTGTTACAATGTAACAGTGGCCTGATTAGGCAAGTGATAATTCTGTTAACTGTCCTGAAATGTGACAGACGCAATGTGAAACATTTGTCATGGCTGGTTAAGACGAAAACTCAGATTAACATGGGAAAAGATACCTTTAATCACACGTCGTGTCTGGTTAGGACACGGTGTAACCTACATGCTATTGAATAGCCTAAATGTTTGTGGGAATTTCCCGCATTATAAGCGTGAAACTTGCGGGAATGAGTAAAGCTATGAGCTATGCTCGCAATCCCACACCGGAGCTGATTAAACAATTCCAAAACGTTTCCAGGCCTGAGAATTGGCATTTTAAAATTCCATGACTTTTCCAGGTTCCTGACCGTACAAACCCTGGATTATATACGGTGAGTAGGGCCAACAGTGATGGGATTCGGGAATAATTCAGAAAGATGTTGCTCTACCAGCCTTTCAGCTGCACTTCTGCAAGATGTAAACACAAATTTCATCTATAAATAAATTGTCAAAAGAGATTAACACCATCAGTTGCTTGAAGAGCGAAAACATAACGGTGTAATTAAATAAAGACGGAGCCACTGCCTCAAATCATTCTCCTGATGTTTGAACTTCCTCGCTCTCCATGTCTCACATCCCCCACATTCACAGCACTGATTTTAGCACATTAACAGAAAAAGATCTCAGCACATCTGCCTGCGACTCCCTATCTGCAACTGACGGAGGTACAATGAAAACAAACACGCAAGGACACACAAATTAGCACCATCTGCAAATGACAAGGAGCTCTGCTTGAAGACTAAACGTTTCAGAGTACAAATTAAACACTTGTCAAGTGCCAAATGAGCATAAAATTTGCTTTGTCCAAAGCCGTCTAGAAGACTCCAATGTTCAATAACTAATTGCATTTAATTTATAATAATAATAATAATAACAAAAATTTATTTTTCACATGCCGATATCATCAAAATGATCAAAAGTTTGGCTATTTCAAAAAACACAGATGACAACAAAGACATGAATTATTAAAATCCAACAATAAAGCATACATCTGGTCAAACAACTCAACATTTAGAGCCCACTGAACCTCGTGAGGAGGTTTAGCAAGAACTCAAAAGTGTCAAAAGTCCATTGATGCACTGAACCTTCAACACTGCTCCAAGACAAAAACACTACAAATCTTGGGTTGTTTTTCTGCCCAAGTCTAGGGTTGAGCCTTTTGGGTCAATTTTAGTTTTTTGTTTTTTGCAGCGTTTGGGTAGTTTTTGCGTCACCCAGATCCTGAGTCAGACATAACAACCCGCCGTTTGGGTAGTTTCTGCGTCACCCAGATCCTGGGTCAGACGTAACACCCCAGTGTTTGGGTAGTTTTTGCGTCACCCAGATCCTGGGTCAGACGTAACACCCCGGCGTTTGGGTAGTTTTTGCGTCACCCAGATCCTGGGTCAGACGTAACACCCCGGCGTTTGGGCAGTTTTTGCGTCACCCAGATCCTGGGTCAGACGTAACACCCCGGCGTTTGGGCAGTTTTTGCGTCACCCAGATCCTGGGTCAGACGTAACACCCCAGCGTTTGGGTAGTTTTTGCGTCACCCAGATCCTGGGTCAGACGTAACACCCCGGCGTTTGGGTAGTTTTTGCGTCACCCAGATCCTGGGTCAGACGTAACACCCCGGCGTTTGGGCAGTTTTTGCGTCACCCAGATCCTGGGTCAGACGTAACACCCCGGCGTTTGGGCAGTTTTTGCGTCACCCAGATCCTGGGTCAGACGTAACACCCCGGCGTTTGGGTAGTTTTTGCGTCACCCAGATCCTGGTCAGACGTAACACCCCGGCGTTTGGGCAGTTTTTGCGTCACCCAGATCCTGGGTCAGACGTAACACCCCGGCGTTTGGGCAGTTTTTGCGTCACCCAGATCCTGGGTCAAACGTAACACCCCGGCGTTTGGGTAGTTTTTGCGTCACCCAGATCCTGGGTCAAGACGTAACACCCCGGCGTTTGGGTAGTTTTTGCATCACCCAGATCCTGGGTCAAGACGTAACACCCCAGCGTTTGGGTAGTTTTTGCGTCACCCAGATCCTGGAGTCAGACGTAACACCCCAGCGTTTGGGTAGTTTTTGCGTCACCCAGATCCTGGGTCAGACGTAACACCCCAGCGTTTGGGTAGTTTTTGCGTCACCCAGATCCTGGGTCAGACGTAACACCCCAGCGTTTGGGTAGTTTTTGTGTCACCAAGATCCTGGGTCGGACGTAACAACCCAGCGTTTGGGTAGTTTTTGTGTCACCCAGATCCTGGGTCAGACGTAACACCCCAGCGTTTGGGTAGTTTTTGCGTCACTCAGATCCTGGGTCAGACGTAACAACCCAGCGTTGGGTAGTTTTTGCGTCACCCAGATCCTGGGTCAGATGAAATAAAATAGTTCCCCCGCCGAACGCGAGTCATCTCCAGCACAAGATCCAGCTGCATTACAGTGGAAACGGGACAACAGAGACTGATCGTTTACACTTTAATTACTTCGAAATGTTTCATTTTTACTTGTAATATTTGTAAAACTAGCTTAAATGTAGGCAATATGTATTAAACACGATATAAAATATGCTATACTATAAAATATGATTGAAAATAAAGGAACTATCATGCAAACCAGTGGTTGTGTGGAGTATTTAAAAAAAAAAGTTTAGAGGATTTAGGTTAATCCGTAAACATTAATTCACCTATGAAATTAAAAATAAAAAAATAAAAAATAGTTAGTAATAAGCTATACTAAAAATGATTCAGTTTATTTGAGTTAAATAAACAACCCAATTTGCTTGGTAAAATTAACCCAACATGAGTTCTGTCCTATATTTACCCAAGTTATTGGGTTGTTTTTAACCCAGTGTACTTTTAGAGTGAAGAAAACTCATTTAAAAACCTTTAAGTGGAACAATAAAATGCTAACAGACAAAGAAAACTCTCAACTGTTGCTAAAAATATAAAACTCCATGCAACTTCCATCATTTATGATGTAATTTTCCAAGTAAAAGTCAATGAATAATGTCCAGCGTGACCACAGATAGCCAGATCTGGACTGTGGAACTGGAATAAAAAAAAACTCATCACTAGAAATGAAAATGAAAACTACATCGGCCCCCAACAGCGAGCTGAAGATGAGGCCATAACTCACTGCGGTTCAAGACAGTTACATGGCTTTTATGAGGGGTGTAAAATCCTGAATGGCATCCCGCTCTAGAGTGTATGTAAGGACTTGTACCGCACCCGTCATTCAAAACACTCCTGGATCCGATGAGCAAACCGTTCATCTTTCACTCTGCTAGAATCCACTTGGGTTCCTGCCAAATGGCAGCATGATAACAAAATGTCAGAGAGAGAGAGAGAGAGAGAGAGAGAGTGACTTTGCAGACGTTGTCCTGAGCACACCTCACCGCACTCGGCGCAGGAACAGAAATCCCCAGCAAGCCATTTATCTCCAGGAGGCTTTGTTGTGGATCAGGACAACTCCGACCGCAACTGCACCTGATGCCAAAAAGACTTCTGCTGGATACTGAACATGAATCAATCCGTACTGAATGCAAGTTATCCTTCAAACCACAGAATGGCTGATCAGTGAAGGGATTTAGTCCAAAAATTCATTTAAAAAAATTGGGTTAAATCACTGTGACAGAGGCGTAGTGCTTTGAAAAATGGCAACAAGAGCAATACAATAAGACACCATTATTACATATTATATTAATAGTCATAAAAAACTATTTTCCTAATGGCAATAATTTCAAAATGACCAAATGAGTTTCTGGCCAAGAGCCAAGTGACATAATTAAGTTCACAAACGATGCACGCTAACACCAACCGTCAAGTACAAAATAAAAATCCAGTGTAAATCTTGAATAAAGCTCAGATTTCAGGTGCTTTTCAGGACTTATCCGCACAAAGCCAGAAGCAATCCAGGGAAACTAGGTAACATAACCTCCAGAGTCAAACAATAGTTTCGGTCACCAAAACGGGGAACTACCATAAAAATAACTAATGCACACAACACAGATCAGAGCACCACCACATTGACTGGAGCTTGAGCGCAATTCAAAACGAAACCCATAAACCCTAAAAACGTGCCGTGAAGTCAGGTACTTTCCGAAAGTATTTATTTCTGGAACTGCACTCTCACTTCCAGAACTGTATGAGGTTTTCGAAAGTGTCTGCAGTTGAAATGCATCCATCTACTCAAACATTCGCACTTCCAGTTTGTTAATACTGTTGTCATTGCATTTTCTGCACATGCATTGATTTAAACATTTGACAATTAAATTCAAATACTTTATTTTAAAACAATCCTCGATTGCAATTTAGCGTGTCGATTAACCGGCAAAAGTGGCGCATTCCACGGACAAGAATCAATTAAACACATTATTAGACCATTTATAAGGTTGCACAATATATTAAACCATAATTTAGCGTAGTGCAATTTTGAAATCAAAGTCTGCGATTCAATTAAATAAATGTATGTGCTGCGTATAGAGTTAACTCAGTCTCTGCATGTGCTGCTTGATTGGGTTTCTAATAACGTGCATTTGGGAAATGCATATAAATTCTGATGCGCTTTGTGTTTCATAGCGAAGTGTTGCACTGTTATCATTTACACGTGTGTACGTTTTCATTATAATAAGTAAATGTACATAAGTTGAATATTAACATGTAATTTAACAGTAGCTGCATTTCCATCACCTTTTAAATTGCGCAAAATGAAATTGCGAATTGAAAACGCAAAAAAAAAAAAAACGTTTTTACTCTCACATAATGTGTTTTTTCAGGCAATTCGAAAAAGAAATATATTTCGCAAAACTGCAATGGAGACAATTTTTTTGTATTTACAGGTCACCTGGCTTACGTAAAAGTCACATGATCAGAAACAACTCATACTGCGCTGCTCCCCAAGTATAAGGGCGTTCTTTGCTTGGATAACATGCCTACGTCTCCTTCGATTAAAAATAATAAACATACCAACATCCGTCGCCAAGACTTTTGGAATGACTTATCGCGAAAGAAAAAAAATTACGTTTTAGTCGCATAACATTGGTTGATGGAAAGTTGTCATTTCGCAATCTTTTTTTTTGTAACGACATTAAATATCGCAAAAGTTTTGCGCAAATCTGTAATGGAAACCATATAATTAATACTTTATTTGAAACTATTATTATTGCCTGATTGTAATTAGGGCTGTTTAATGATTAAATCACGATTAATCACATCCAGAATAAAAGTTTGTGTTTACATAATGTGTGTGTACTGCGGTGTATATTTATTTTGTATAAACATACACATGCATGCATATATTTAAGAAAATATAAAACATAAAAATCAATAAATAATTTAAATTATATACAAATATAAATCTATAGGCTGCATGTAAATATTTCTTAAATAAAAACGTGTATGTGTATATAAATACTAAATAAATATGCATAGTACACACACATGTAAACACAAACTTTTGTTTTGGATGCGATTAATCGCGATTATTCGTTAAACAGCCCTCATTGTAATTATTATATATGTATTTTAAGTCATATTGTTCTATAAAAGGGTTATGTCTATTTTTATTACCACCCAAAAAATGATCAGATTACTCGATTAATCATCAAAAATAATCGACCGATTACTTGATTGCCAAAATAGTTGTTAATAACAGCCCTAACTGAAAGATGATTAATACTTAAGTTTGTGATATACTATAAATATAAAAGTTTGTAAAAGTGTCATAATTTCGTTAGATGATCTATATGTTACGATATGTTGTACTTTAACACACCTGGAATGCTATATCAACCAATCAGCATCAGAACTGCAACTATACATTAAGAATATTTACAGTCTTGGAGCCGCAGCAGAACATCAGACCGTCTTTGGCAGCACAGTGTGATATTTTGGCAGAAATTGTTGTTTTGAACTTAATGGAAACAGACGCTGCCAAATGTCAAGAGACAGTAATTTGCGTGAATTGAACTTGATGATGTTACATTAGTCGTAATGACTCCAAAGTCTTTGAACCTGCGTCAACCCGCGGAAAAGCACCTCGGTCCACTCCATCGACGCCAAGAGTGCTGGCAGACCTTGAATTATTAATGCAAAGTGTAAATTTTCAAGGCTTTTGTGTGTGTGTGTGTGTGTGTGTGTGTGTGTGAGCACAGTTGAATCTCTGATCATTAAAGGAGCAAATGTCAACGCTGGCTCACTTTGAGGAAGAGAACGGCTTTTTCCGCGAAGATTTTGTGCAGTTTCAGAGCAGGAATGAGGAAAGACGCTCGAGGGATGATTCTGCCCTTCAGCAAACTAAACAGGGACACAATAATTACTGCAGTAGGAAGACAAACTGACAGCGAAACAAATCAAGCTGCCGTTTTTCCTGATAAATGACCCTTGTGCTACCAAACTGCTTTATAAATGCACTGCTGAAACCTGAACGTTTTCAATCTGTATCTGTGTGTGTGTGTGTGTGTGTGTTCTCAGTTCACCCAACAAAGACAATTCTGACATCATTTACTCAAACAAAACATGCATACATTTTATGAGAAAATGTACCAGTTGCTTTTTTCCCCAAGAGTGCAACAGTAAAAATCTTATTTCTCCATTTTTTTTCAGATAACTTATAAAGTGTTAAAGATTCCTGAAAATTCCTGGTGAAAAACTACATTACCCATGATTCTACAAAGAAATAGTTCCAATTCCCAAGGAATGCAGAAACTGATTAAATGCATACTTTTAATTCAATGTTAGTGACTTTAGATAAGAGTCTGGCGAGTGTATAAACATAATGCAATGTCTTCTAAAGTCATATGATAAATTTGGATCTGTTCCTCATCAAAAGCAATCATATGACTTAAGACTTCTTGCACAAGTTGTATAGACTACTGATGGTTTTTTTGGTCCTTTTGGAGTCTGAAAGCCCAAATATTCATCTTTTTGTGTTCAATAGCAGTCATTGGGTTTGTATGTAACAATACAAGGTTGAGTAAAGGAAGAATTATCATGATATTTTCTTTGCTACCATTAAATTGCATTGAATATCAACCACCTCCTCTCTAGGCCATCATAATACATGGTCAAAGGAATGGTAATACCATGGTAAATGTCCAAAAGCATGGTAATACCATCATAATACATGCCCAAAGGAGTGGTAATACCATGGTAAATGTACAAAAGCATGGTAATACCATCATAATACATGCCCAAAGGAGTGGTAATACCATGGTAAATGTACAAAAGCATGGTAATACCATCATAATACATGCCCAAAGGAGTGGTAATACCATGGTAAATGTCCAAAGACTTGGTAATACCACAATACTATCATAGTACGTCAAAAAACATGGTAATACCACAATGTCCCAAGGAATGGTAATACCATGGTAAATGTCCAAAGACTTGGTAATACCGCAATACTATCAGGGTACAGGTCCAAAGGAACGGTAATATCATGGTAAATGTCCAAAAGCATGGTAATACCATCATAATACATGCCCAAAGGAATGGTAATACCATGGTAAATGTCCAAAAGCATGGTAATACCATCATAATACATGCCCAAAGGAATGGTAATACCATGGTAAATGTCCAAAAACATGGTAATACCACAATACTATCATGGTACATGTCTAAAAACATGGTAATACCACAATACAATCATAGTACGTGTATAAAAGAATGTAATACCATGGTAAATGTCCAAAGAATTGGTAATACCACAATACTATCATAGTAGTACATGTCCAAATATATGGTTATACCATGGTAAATGTCCAAAAACATGGTAATACCACAATACCAATCATAGTATGTGTATAAAAGAATATAATACCATGGTAAATGTCCAAAGACTTGGTAATACCACAATACTATCATAGTAGTACATGTCCAAAAACATGGTAATACCACGGTAAATGTCCAAAAACATGGTAATACCACAATACTATCATAGTACATGTCAAAAAAACATGGTAATACCACAATGTCCAAAGGAATGATAATACCATGATAAATGTCCAAAAGCATGGTAATACCATCATAATACATGCCCAAAGGAGTGGTAATACCATGGTAAATGTCCAAAAGCATGGTAATACCATCATAATACATACCCAAAGGAATGGTAATACCATGGTAAATGTCCCAAGACTTGGTAATACCACAATACTACCATGGTACATGTCTAAAAACATGGTAATAACACAATACAATCATAGTATGTGTATAAAAGAATGTAATACCAAGGTGAACATCCAAAGACTTGGTAATACCACAATACTATCTTAGCTATATGTCCAAAAACATGGTAATACCATGGTACATGTCCCAAGACTTGGTAATACCACAATTACTATCATAGTACATGTCTAAAAACATGGTAATACCACAATGTCCAAAGGAATGGTAATACCATGGTAAATGTCCAAAGACTTGGTAATACCGCAATACTATCATGGTACATGTCCAAAGGAATGGTAATATCATGGTAAATGTGCAAAAGCATGGTAATACCATCATAATACATGCCCAAAGGAATGGTAATACCGTGGTAAATGTCCAAAAGCATGGTAATACCATCATAATACATGTCCAAAGGAGTGGTAATACCATGGTAAATGTCCAAAAGCATGGTAATACCATCATAATACATGCCCAAAGGAATGGTAATACCATGGTAAATGTCCCAAGACTTGGTAATACCACAATTACTATCATAGTACATGTCTAAAAACATGGTAATACCAAAATACAATCATAGTACGTTTCTAAAAGAATGTAATACCATGGTAAATGTACAAAGACTTGGTAATACCACAATACTATCATAGCTACATGTCCAAAAACATGGTAATACCATGGCAGTTTTCAATAAGTGATGTCCTACCATGACATTACAATGCTTAATAATGTCTATATGCATGCATTATGGCACTTAAGATTTTCGAAGGTACTTCAAGAATACCATAATATGCTGATGTGATGTTACTTTGTGAGGAATACAGTGAGTGTGTATGAATCTTGTGTCTTTCTATTCAACACACACGCTGTTTAGCCGCTTTAGCTTTTGTGAGCACGAGTTCACACACACACACACACACACACACACACATACACACACTCGACCAA
>NC_063058.1:32726136-32753636 GCF_018812025.1 Megalobrama amblycephala
AAAATGCTTGAAGAAATGCATTTTAATTAAACTGGAAAAAGAATGCACGCTATAACAAAAACATGCAAATGTTATTATAGATGCAGAATCATACACTGAAAAAAAAGAACATTTGGTGTAGAAACAGTTTTCACTAAGAAATTGCTAGTAAATTTCACAATGGAGTTTCCTTCATATGTCATTAAAGCCTCAGGTAGCATTATAAACATCTGGATATGTTAAATTAAAGTGTTAGTTCACCCAAAAATGAAAATAATGTCATTAATTACTCACCCTCATGTCGTTCCACACCCGTAAGACCTTCGTTAATCTTCAGAACACAAATTGAGATATTTTTGATGAAATCCTGATGGCTCAGTGAGGCCTGCATAGCCAGCAATGACATTTCCTCTCTCAAGATCCATTAATGTACTAAAAACATATTTAAATCAGTTCATGTGAGTACAGTGGTTCAATATTAATATTATAAAGTGATAAGAATATTTTTGGTGCGCCAAAAAAAATGAAATAACGACTTATATTTAGTGATGGCCGATTTCAAAACAATGCTTCAGGAAGCTTCGGAGCGTTATGAATCAGTGTGTCGAATCATGATTCAGATCACGTGTCAGACTGCCAATGGCTGAAATCACGTGACTTTGGCGCTCTGAACCGCTGATTCGATACACTGATTCATTTACGCTCCGATTCTTAATGAAGCATTGTTTTGAAATCGTCCATCACTATATAAGTCGTTATTTTGTTTTTTTGGCACACCAAAAATATTCTCTTCACTTTATAATATTAATATTGAACCACTGTACTCACATGAACTGATTTAAATATGTTTTTAGTGGATCTTGAGAGAGGAAATGTCATTTCATTGTCATTGAAATGTCAAATGTCATTGTCCAACCTCCTCACTCACTTTCTTTCAAACATGATCCTTTTTATTTCTGTTTCTATAAATGTATGAAGATGTACAGCGACGATGATTTTGTCCTCCATGTTGTTTCGAATTTCTGCCTCAGCTCGCTACGTCACGTCACTACTAGAGCAAGCTCCTGATTGGTTAACGCGGCGCGGAAATTCGCCAAAGTTCAGGTTTTTCAACTTGTGCGATTCATGCGTCAAACGCCCGAATCGCTCAATTTGCGCCGCAGGATGTCAATTCACGTCTTTGCATTGACTTAACATGTAAATCACTCGCGCTTACCACTTCATTCGCATCCGGTGTGAACGCACCATTACTGAGCCATCGGATTTCATCAAAAATATCTTAATTTGTGTTATGAAGATTAACGAAGGTCTTGCGGGTGTGGAACGCCATGAGGGTGAGTAATTAATTACAGAATTTTAATTTTTGGGTGAACTAACCCTATAATTTTTTTTTCTTACCCTGATATATGCAAGTCTATTACTAAGTGTTTATATTGTCTAGACCTGACGGTGTGGTTTTGATGGGACATAAATGTAAATCCATAAATGTAAATATGCTCCGGCTGATTTGACATATGTCTGGTGTGCTAATGGCACAGGTTATTTGTCTATGGAAGGCCAAAAGGTTCAAAAACACGTGAATTTTAATACGTCAATATTTCACACATTAAATATGTGTTGTTTGTGTGTGAAAATCAACACATGAAAAATAAGTGTTTTAACTACGCGCAAACAATGTATTTAACGCGTGAAATACTCATATTTTACGTATTGCTGACATGTTAAAATTTAAATTTTTGAACCTTTCAGCCTTCCATAGTTGTCACAACAAATGAGAAAGGTTGACATGGAGCCGCTAAGTCTCCAACCTCCGGGGAATCACCTGTTTAAAACAAATGGCTAACAGAGGAAAGTCTGCTGGTGAAAAGAGAATGCAACAGAGCTCGTAATAAAACAAGAATCAACATTAGCTCGGCTTTTCAGATATGGCGAGAACGGAGGGATTTGAAATATAAAAGCGACGCGGTGATGATGGCATTTTTAATTCTCAATAGGTAAGGTATTTTATTGAACAGATAATTTGCCATATATACAGAGTTCATTGTAAAGGACAACAACATTATGGTTGTTGTAGCGCTGTGCTGGAATTTATTTTCAAGGAAGTAATGTTACTGTGTCTATTAATGAGTAAAGCTGCAGTAACGTCTTCAGCTAGTCAGCTTGAGATCCTTTCCATCTAAACTGGTTATCTCTTAAGCCTAGTAGTGAATGTTTTACGAGCAGTAGGATAATCATATTCATCCGCACAGTCGTGAAGAGCCGAAGCACAACCAAAACAATGTTCTTCTAAAAAATACATGGTTTTGTTTAACCACCAGAGGCCCAAAAGTTACATAGTGTACCTTTAACTAATTTGCTTTTCCTTCACAGTAGTTTGTGCTAAGAATGAGAATCCAACTTGAACTTGAAATCTTACACTGCAAAAATCAATGCAAAATCCAATGAAAGAGAGAAAATATTGTGCAGTATCTTGGTTTAAGGACTATTATATGTTTTTACTAGAAAATAAGACTGGAATTCATAAAGAATGACGTTTTGCTGTGAATTTGTTTCTTTCTTAATGGTGGTTCCTTTAATTTAATTGTTTGAGGTTCTTCTTGCATTTTAAACATTTTTGTGCATAATTTCAGAGCAGTAAAAGCCTCATATGCTTCAGAATAAATGAAGTGACCTTCAGTCCAGACTGATATTACAACACGCTGGCTCTCACATGTGCATGTTAAGTAACCGTGAGCGTAACCCGGTCAAGTCTCTGAGCATTCATCATAGTTTGGTTAATCCCTGTAATAAATGTCTACGGAGGCCTGCAGGGAAACACATTTAAATGATGAGGTTGAGGGCTTCTTCTTTAACCCTACATACGGAGGACTGTGAAATAGGGGCCATGTGGCCTTTTTAACTCTAAGACGAGAGATTTATTCGGCCTCAATACAGAGCAGCATTAGGGCTGCGTAGGTTAAAATGCCATCTAAAAACTCCATACAAGAGAGATATTGATTTTAAGCAATAATTTTTACAAGAGAGACCAAAAATGAGCCACAACGATGGTGAATTCTTCTGTTAAATCCACAAGTCAGTGTCATTTCAAACTTTATTTTTAAGAAAATGTGATGCAAATCAACTGCAGAGAATGGCATGCCATTATATATATCCAATTAAATGTGCAAAAACTGATCCAGCTCAGGGTTTCCTCCTGTCCAAAGAGAGATGCTGGTGTTGCGGACAGCACTTTTTCATGAGTTCTCGTCACTTGAGCAATCACAGGGCCGGTCCGGACGGAAGTGCTGACAGACGGAGTCGTCACCCTGACAGAAAGCAACGTAAGGGAAAACTGCTGAAGGACTGAACAGCACAGCGTCTGCGCAGATGCATAAACACACACTGTCAGCAGGTGTGGAATCACGCATCAATCTATGACATTAAAAGACATTGGCATTGGTTAAAAAACAAAGAAAACATGGTTTGGGAATGTTAAGGATTGATTGGTGGCAGCATGTTACTGAAATAACATTGTGAAGCTAATCAGCATGAAAAAAAAACAGCAGACAAAATAATGGGTAAAATAATCAATCATGAAGTAGATTATTTAAATTAGGGTGTTCTGAGTGGTTAGTGTTGCTATGCAGTATTTAAATTAAACTTATGATGGATTAGTTAGCAATGCATCTCTGCAAAAGAAACATATGATACCTTATCTCAAAATTAGTTATATTCATTATAATGCTCATGTTATGACGGAACCCTTTCAGGTTCTATACAGAACTTTTTCTTCTGAGAGTGTATTTTAATAAATATTCTATAAAATATAAATATATTCTGCTGAGAAATAAGCATTATACACTTTAAAAATGATTTTTTTGAACATTTTACAAGAAAATACCCAAAAGGTCACATTTAATTCAATGTGTGACTTGCCGTTTCTTTGTAATTGTTTGTGAAATTTTTCTACACTTTTTTTTCTCTCAGTGTAGTGATTAAATATTTGCTTGGTTTTGTCTGAAGCTCTGTTGAATTTGTTCTACATCATTAGACGTGACATTATGGTGTGTTGGAAGTTTCTTTAGGAGGAACAAGTCATTGACTAACTGGGCAGCCATGCAGCTGTCTTTGGTTTTGGACACAGTTTGAGTCTTTAAATGCGTGTAGAGCGATGAGCATCACATACACACACACACACTCACACACACACTAAGAGCTCCTCATCCTCCCCAGCTGTGTGCTCCCCTCAGAGTAAAAGGAGCTTGTCAGATATCACAGAAAACCCAGAGCCCAGAGGCCCCAGACAGTCAAAAGTTCACATACTAACCTTGAATACCAAATACACACACACACACACACACACACACGGAGCTCTGTGCATGACATGCAAGGAAAAAGTAAATAGAGCGCACGATTTACTATTACATTATTTGCTAACTGCATTCTTTAAATTGTAATGTTGACATGCATTCTCTGTAAACCTGCTTTGAAACGATATGTATTGTGAAAAGCGCTATACAAATAAATGTGAATTGAATTGAACTATTTAGTTCCCTTGATTTGCTAAATCGTGTGCACGATTTACTATTTCTTTCCCTCGACTTGCTGAATCATGTGCACGATTTAGTATTTCATTACCTCGTTTTGCTAAATTGTGCACACGATTTACTATTTCGTTCCCTCATTTTGCTAAATTGTGCACACGATTTACTATTTCGTTCTCTCGTTTTGCTTAATTGTGTGCATTATTTACTATTTCATTCCCTCGTTTTGCTAAATTGTGCGCACAATTTACTATTTCTTTCCCTCGTTTTGCTTAATTGTGTGCATTATTTACTATTTCGTTCCCTCGTTTTGCTAAATTGTGTGCATTATTTACTATTTCGTTCCCTCGTTTTGCTAAATCATACGCACAATTTACTATTTCGTTCTCTCGTTTTGCTAAATTGTGCACACGATTTACTATTTCGTTCCCTCGTTTTGCTAAATTGTGTGCATTATTTATTATTTCGTTCCCTCGTTTTGCTAAATCATACGCACAATTTACTATTTCGTTCTCTCGTTTTGCTAAATTGTGCACACGATTTACTATTTCGTTCCCTCGTTTTGCTTAATTGTGTGCATTATTTACTATTTCGTTCCCTCGTTTTGCTAAATTGTGTGCATTATTTACTATTTCGTTCCCTCGTTTTGCTAAATCATACGCACAATTTACTATTTCGTTCTCTCGTTTTGCTAAATTGTGCACACGATTTACTATTTCGTTCCCTCATTTTGCTAAATTGTGTGCATTATTTACTATTTCGTTCCTCGTTTTGCTAAATCATACGCACAATTTACTATTTCGTTCTCCCGTTTTGCTAAATTGTGCGCACAATTTACTATTTCGTTCCCTCGTTTTGCTTAATTGTGTGCATTATTTACTATTTCGTTCCCTCGTTTTGCTAAATTGTGTGCATTATTTACTATTTCGTTCCCTCGTTTTGCTTAATTGTGTGCATTATTTACTATTTCGTTCCCTCGTTTTGCTAAATTGTGTGCATTATTTACTATTTCGTTCCCTCGTTTTGCTAAATTGTGTGCATTATTTACTATTTCGTTCCCTCGTTTTGCTAAATCATACGCACAATTTACTATTTCGTTCTCCCGTTTTGCTAAATTGTGCGCACAATTTACTATTTCGTTCCCTCGTTTTGCTTAATTGTGTGCATTATTTACTATTTCGTTCCCTCGTTTTGCTAAATTGTGTGCATTATTTACTATTTCATTCCCTCGTTTTGCTTAATTGTGTGCATTATTTACTATTTCGTTCCCTCGTTTTGCTAAATCATATGCACAATTTACTATTTCGTTCTCCCGTTTTGCTAAATTGTGTGCACAATTTACTATTTCGTTCCCTCGTTTTGCTTAATTGTGTGCATTATTTACTATTTCGTTCCCTCGTTTTGCTAAATTGTGTGCATTATTTACTATTTCGTTCCCTCGTTTTGCTTAATTGTGTGCATTATTTACTATTTCGTTCCCTCGTTTTGCTAAATTGTGTGCATTATTTACTATTTCGTTCCCTCGTTTTGCTAAATTGTGTGCATTATTTACTATTTCGTTCCCTCGTTTTGCTAAATCATACGCACAATTTACTATTTCGTTCTCTCGTTTTGCTAAATTGTGCACACGATTTACTATTTCGTTCCCTCGTTTTGCTAAATTGTGCACACGATTTACTATTTCGTTCCCTCGTTTCGCTAAATTGTGTGCATTATTTACTATTTCGTTCCCTCGTTTCGCTAAATTGTGTGCATTATTTACTATTTCGTTCCCTCGTTTTGCTAAATCATACGCACAATTTACTATTTCGTTCTCTCGTTTTGCTAAATTGTGCACACGATTTACTATTTCGTTCCCTCGTTTCGCTAAATTGTGCGCACGATTTACTATTTCGTTCCCTCGTTTCGCTAAATTGTGCACACGATTTACTATTTTGTTCCCTCGTTTCGCTAAATTGTGCGCACGATTTACTATTTCGTTCCCTCGTTTCGCTAAATTGTGTGCATTATTTACTATTTCGTTCCCTCGTTTCGCTAAATTGTGTGCATTATTTACTATTTCGTTCCCTCGTTTTGCTAAATCATACGCACAATTTACTATTTCGTTCTCTCGTTTTGCTAAATTGTGCACACGATTTACTATTTCGTTCCCTCGTTTCGCTAAATTGTGCGCACGATTTACTATTTCGTTCCCTCGTTTCGCTAAATTGTGCGCACGATTTACTATTTCGTTCCCTCGTTTCGCTAAATTGTGCGCACGATTTACTATTTCGTTCCCTCGTTTCGCTAAATTGTGCGCACGATTTACTATTTCGTTCCCTCGTTTCGCTAAATTGTGCGCACGATTTACTATTTCGTTCCCTCGTTTCGCTAAATTGTGCGCACGATTTACTATTTCGTTCCCTCGTTTTCGCTAAATTGTGCGCACGATTTACTATTTCGTTCCCTCGTTTCGCTAAATTGTGCGCACGATTTACTATTTCGTTCCCTCGTTTCGCTAAATTGTGCGCACGATTTACTATTTCGTTCCCTCGTTTCGCTAAATTGTGCGCACGATTTACTATTTCGTTCTCTCGTTTTGCTAAATTGTGCACACGATTTACTATTTCGTTCCCTCGTTTTGCTAAATCATACGCACAATTTACTATTTCGTTCTCTCGTTTTGCTAAATTGTGCACACGATTTACTATTTCGTTCCCTCGTTTCGCTAAATTGTGCGCACGATTTACTATTTCGTTCCCTCGTTTCGCTAAATTGTGCCCATGATTTACTATTTTGTTCCCTCGATTTACTAAGTCGTGCACACAATTTATTAGAATAGAAAACAGTTTGGCTAACGTTGTGACAAGGTTCTCTCAAAGCTATGAACAAATGTTGATCCAGTAACGTTAATAGAATGTTCGTTCAAGGTTATCTGGTCTTTAATAACATTATCAAAACTTTAGCACAAAAACATTTATACATCTGTCATGGAATGTTGTTTTTTGAAATGTTTTAGTTTGACGTTAGTCTAGCATTTTTGAAAAGTTACTACTTGTTTCGGAATGTTCAGAGGAACATTCAAAAGTAACATTCCAGTAATGTTTGAAGAATGATCAAATGGAATGTTCATGTTCCTTTAACGTTCACATAAAAAACATTTGAACGTTCAGATGACATTTCGAAATAAGGTTTTCATAACTAAATGGAACATTCACAAAACGTTCTTAGAACATATCTGTAGCTGTTAGCTGGGCAGTATTCTAGTATGAGTCATATTCCAGTTAGCTCAGTGATGTAGTTCACCTGACCTGCTCCCTGTTGAAGAACGACTCCAGTGACAAATGGAGTCTTCATTCTCATCACGACTGTACCGCTCTCGACATATCGGACGTGACAGAGGTATAACCAAAGTCTGGCGTCCCTTCGAGAAGAGCAGCGAGATAAGAGAGACACCGAACGAGCAAGACTTTCCCTTTGAAGCTGTTGATATTAGCACATCAAACAGAAATGCTTTCTCACAATCAGAATATAAAAAAACCCTTCAGCAGAGTTCAAACCAAAACACTCAAGATAGCCAGTGACAAATCCCCAAGTCCCTGCTTGTCTTTATCGCTCTCGCTGTCTCTCTTGCTGAATTTCCACATCTTTAATGTTCTCAGCGGGAGGAGAAAATGTCTTTGGGTTTTTTTCTTACCTCAGTCTAATCCCAGAGTATGAGACGTTTCCTGTCATGGTGCTCGGCTGACATTTTGACCGTGTATTGTTGAGGAGAGCCAGTAATGGAGGGGGCCGCGGCCCATCTCTCTGACCGCCAGGATCATACTGTGAAGGAGGAAGGATTTGTGAAGGAAGAAGCGTCTTTCAGCAAAATATTTCCCTGTAAATATTTTCAAAGAGAGGGAGGCATTTTGAGGCAATGTATCATTCGCAAAAGCCCTTTGAGGAACATCTTAAAAGGTTATCTCTTAGAGAAAACATAAGTAATTTAAAACACAGACTTTGCGAGTACATCTTCAAAGCTTCAAGTACTGACATCACTTTAAAAACACCCTGAGATGGGTGTCAAAACACAATCTAGAATATTCACATTTTTATAAGGTATTCTAAGGGGACTTTAGCATGGTTATGTGGTTGCTAGGTGGTTGCTATGCCGTTGCTAAAGTGTTCTGAGTGGTTGTTATTGCATTTCTAGGGTTTTCTGGGTGGTTGTTTTGCAGATGTAGGGTGTTTTGAGTGGTTAATCTGTTGCAATGCGGTTTCTAAGGTGTAATAGGTGGTTGCTATGCAGTTGCTAGGGTGTTCTGAGTGATTAATGTGTTGCTACACAGTTTCTAGGGTGTTCTAGGTGGTTGCTATGCAGTCGTTAGGGTGTTCTGATTGGTTAAGCTGTTGCTATACAGTTGCTAGGGTGTTCTGGTTGGTGGCTTTGCAGTTCCTAGGGTGTTCTAGGTGGTTATTGTGTTGCTATGCAGTTGCTAATGTGTTCTGAGTGATTAATGTGTTGCTACGCAGTTTTTACGCACGTTTCTAGTGTGTTCTAAGTGGTTGCTGTGCAGTTGCTAGCGTGTTCTGAGTGATTAATGTGTTGCTACACAGTTTTTAGGGTGTTCTAGGTGGTTGCTATGCAGTTGCTAGGGTGTTCTGATTGGTTAAGGTGTTACTATGCAGTTGCTAGGGTGTTCTGGGTAGTGGCTTTGCAGTTGCTAGGGTGTTCTGAATGGTTAGTGTTGCTATGCAGTTTCTAGGATGTTCTAGGTGGTTGCTAGGGTGTTCTGGGTGGTTAATGCATTGCTATGGAGTTGCTAGGGTGTTCTGGGTGATTAATGCATTGCTATGTAGTTGCTAGTGTGTTCTGGGTGGTTAATGTGTTGCTATGCAGTTTCTACAGTGTTCTAGATGGATACTATGCAGTTTCAAGGGTGTTCTGAGTGGTTAGTGTCACTATGCCATTTCTAGGGTGTCCTAGGTGGTTGCTATGCAGTTGCTAGGGTGTTCTGGGTGGTTAATGTGTTGCAATGCAGTTGCTAGGGTGCTCTGGGTGGTTGCTATGCAGTTGCTAGGGTGTTCTGGGTGGCTGCTATGCAGTTTCTAGGGTGTTCTGGGTGGTTAATGTGTTGCTATGCAGTTGCTAGGGTGTTCCGGGTGGTTAATGTGTTGCAATGCAGTTGCTAGGGTGCTCTGGGTGGTTGCTATGCAGTTGCTAGGGTGTTCTGGGTGGCTGCTATGCAGTTGCTAGGGTGTTCTGGGTGGTTAATGTGTTGCTATGCAGTTGCTAGGGTGTTCCGGGTGGTTAATGTGTTGCTATGCAGTTGCTAGGATGTTCTGGGTGGTTGCTATGCAGTTGCTAGAGTGTTCTGGATGGTTAATGTGTTGCTATGCAGTTGCTAGGGTGTTCTGGGTGGTTGCTATGCAGTTGCTAGGATGTTCTGGGTGGCTGCTATGCAGTTGCTAGTGTGTTTTGGTGGTTAATGTGTTGCTATGCAGTTGCTAGGGTGTTCTGGGTGGTTGCTATGCAGTTGCTAGTGTGTTCTGGGTGGTTAATGTGTTGCTATAAAGTTGCTAAGGTGTTCTGGGTGGTTGCTATGCAATTGCTAGGGTGTTCTGGGGGTTGCTATGCAGTTGCTAGTGTGTTCTGGGTGGTTGCTATGCAGTAGCTAGTGTGTTCTGGGTGGTTAATGTGTTGCTATGCAGTTGCTAGGGTGTTCTGGGTGGTTGCTATGCAGTTGCTAGTGTGTTCTGGGTGGTTAATGTGTTGCTATGCTATAAAGTTGCTAAGGTGTTCTGGGTGGTTGCTATGCAATTGCTAGGGTGTTCTGGGGGGTTGCTATGCAGTTGCTAGTGTGTTCTGGGTGGTTGCTATGCAGTAGCTAGTGTGTTCTGGATGGTTAATGTGTTGCTATGCAGTTGCTAGGTGTGTTCTGGGTGGTTGCTATGCAGTTGCTAGTGTGTTTTGGTGGTAAATGATTTTGCTATGCAGTTGCTAGGGTGTTCTGGGTGGTTGCTATGCAGTTGCTAGTGTGTTCTGGGTGGTTAATGTGTTGCTATAAAGTTGCTAAGGTGTTCTGGGTGGTTGCTATGCAATTGCTAGGGTCTTCTGGGGGGTTGCTATGCAGTTGCTAGTGTGTTCTGGGTGGTTGCTATGCAGTAGCTAGTGTGTTCTGGGTGGTTAATGTGTTGCTATGCAGTTGCTAGGGTGTTCTGGGTGGTTGCTATGCAGTTGCTAGGGTGTTCTGGGAGGTTGCTAGTCTGTGGGATTGTTTGACCTGTTTTCTGGTCCAGCAAGTGAAGATGGTGCGTCTGATCATGTTCATGTTTTGATGAATGCACAGAGTTTTTACAACAACAGTTAATGGTGAAAACGTACTGTAAAGCTTTAATAAGAAACGAATTCATTCTTGAGTAAAAATCCTTTTCGTTGCATGCCTAAAATAAAAAATGTCACCTGTTATGCATCTATGTTTACATCTTTAGAACATTAAGTAAATAATGACCGCTCATTTTTGGCTGAATGATTGTTTAATAGGAAGAGAAGGAGAATCGCCTACCGCAGTTTGTGTTTTGCTCTGGAAACACATTTCACGGGCTCATGGATATTCGTCACGTTGTTTTGATCGTCACGGAGGAGGGATTTTCCACTCAAGTCACAAGAACTGATGAATCGAGCAGGTGGGCTGGTGGAAAACGCGTCTTCACGGCCTTTGTAATGGACTTTAATGAGAGAATTAACCGCGGGTCAAAGCAGTCGAGCCAATTCCTCGGAGATTTACATCAAAACTCTGCGCTGCTTTTCTTGAGTGGCTCTTACAGGCCAGACGGGAAATTCTTCATTTACACTGATTGAGAGCTTCCAATGACCTTTTGAAAACCTAAATGAGAATTTATGCAGCAGCGCGTCACGATTGACGATGCATTATGGATGATTCTGTTTGAACCGCAAGAATACGCTGCTAAAAATGGTGCTCTGTGACTCAGTATTTTTGCCTTGTTTTACAGTACAAATATCTAAACATCCATTTACTGTAGAAGCAAAATGACTTAAGATATTAAAATGAAGTGAGTTTCATGCTTAAAACATGAACAAATATCTACCAGTGGAGTATGAGAAATTAAAACATAAATCGAAGGGAAAACAAGGCCATTGCAGATCTTTTTCGAGAGACTTTCTGCAAAAGATTTCTCTGTTTTGTTAAATGTAGACAGTTTTGATCAGTCAGTGAATTGAATTATATCCATTGAAGTGGTAATTATTTTGTGCATTCACTCATTAATGACAAGTTATGAATGTTTTAGAAGGTGTATACTGTTTTAATGCATTTAATGCAAGTCATTTTTCTTTTTGTTTTAAGAATGTTTAGATATCTGTATTGGGAAAACAAGACAAAAATACTGAGGAAGAACATCATTTTTGCAGTGAACAGGTTTTCTATAGAAAAATTCAACTGGCTTCATGAATTGCCAGCATAACGACACACAGAGCATTGAATTTAACCTTTGCCGAGACGTGAAGCGTAAGATTTAATGAAACTCTTCACTGCGGCGCTGAACCGTAGAGTAAAATCAATTCAACGTGTGTCCAAAGATCCTGCTCTCTGAACTATTACATACAAGACTGATTACTTCTGAGCGTGTGTGTGGCTGCTCCGCTCATTTTTCACTCTCTGTTCCAAAACCTAGTGAGTCTACAGTCTACATTTGATCAGCATCCTAACTGAGATGGAACGCTCTACAAAGGCAGACTCTCTTAAACTGCATAACATCACAGTGTTCATGTAGGATGTGTTATACCAAATGTTTGACACCTTCAAAACACACCAAACTAATTATCCTCCTGCTTTCTAATTGGATGATGCCGGGGTTGAGGTCAAGGATGTGTCGGCCGCTCGAGTGTTTGTTTGTGTGCGGGAATGAGAGCTGTCACTCAACACCCAATGGAAGAAGGTGGCCTGGTCTGATGAATCACGTGGATGGCCGGGTGCTTTCCTGGGGAACACATGGCACCAGGATGCACTATGGTAGGGCTGGGTAAAAAATATCGATTTCTCGATTTTAATCGATTCTCATTTTTACGAACCGATACCGATTCTTAAATCCCAAGAATCGATTAGTCTAGTCTGTTTTTAGTTGATGAATGAGCAGAATATGTAGCGCCTCCCATCCAATAAATCACAATAATCTTTGTTACTTTTGATATGAAGCAAAGTCTCAGATTTCAAATGACAAATTATGAGATTCAAAAAATAAACACCGTTTTGGGGCTGTTTAATGTGGCGTGACAGATCGCTTTAGCGCCTCAGTTAAAGAGAAGCATGTGATCATCCTCTCCTGTGCTTTAATACCAGTTACAGCGAAATAAACATGCATGAACATCTGAAGGTATGTTAAAATATACAGTACAACTTACTGAAATCCGTATCATGTCTCGTGTAATCGCTCAATCAGTGCTTCAACCTCGGAAAGACGTCAATAAAACAGCTTCAATGTAACGTAACGTCACATTTACCTCAGAAAAACACATTCAGTGACCATCAACTCATTAGTCAGCTCTAGAAAAGTGAACATATTACATATTCATTTTATAATGTTCTTCAATATTTAATGCATGTTTGAATAAATCAGTTATGACAGCAGCGATTTAAATGTTTATATTTCAAAAAAACGAATTGGAGTAGAAATACGATTATGTAATTCTAAACTGTATTTATAATAAAAACATCAAGTGTAATTTAAGTGTATATAAATAAGTTAATTTAACCTTCAATATTATTATAGTAGTACCAGCTGACTCTCATGTGTAGTTTACAGCATTAGTTGAGAGATTTTTCCTCTAGAATATTTGCCGTGTACTGAAACTGAAATACTACATGCAAAATAATCAATATCGAATCGTAATCGAATCATGAAAATTGTGTCAATACCCAGCTTTATCGCAGACCATGTACATCCTTTCATGGAAACGGTATTCTCTGGTGGCTGTGGCCTCTTTCAGCAGGATAATGCTCCTGCCACAAAGCAAAAATGGTTCAGGAATTATTTGAGGAGCACAACAACGAAGTTTGAGCCTTTAAATTCCCCAGATCTCAATCCAGTCGAGCATTTGTGGGATCCATGGAGGATCCACCTCACAACTTACAGGACTTAAAGGATCTGCTGCTAACATCTTGGTGCAGATACCACAGCACACCTTCAGGGGTCTAGAGGAGTCCATGCCTTGACGGGTCAGGGCTGTTTTGCCAGCAAAAGTGGGACCGAACACAATATTAGGAAGGTGGTCATAATGTTATGCCTGATTGGTGTTTATATGTACTAGATCAACAACAAATCTGCAACTGTGACACAAACGAGGGCTAAAAATTGCAACAGAAGTCAATAAAGTTGAGAAAAATGGCTTGAACATTAACCACAGCTTCACCAAACCCAGAGACCCGCCGGCCACCCTCTGTACTGTATTCATGTGCTGAACATACTGTGATCATTCATGCTTGACTTCATTTGAACTGGCTGAGACTCTCAGTGTGTGTGTGTGTGTGTGTGTGTGTGTGTGTGTGTGTGTGTTGGGAACAGTCCCACACACTCTCTCACTCCTCATGTCTTTCAGAGCAGCCAGAGTCACTTATCCATGAAAGTCATGGGCTGCTCACCCAGCCGGGGGGATTTAGAGTCCCGCCTCCCGCTGCCAGACAGATGGAATCCAACATCAGCCAGCGTTCCAGAATCCAGGAATCCCTTTAAAATTCTGGAAGTCCAGCTATGCCGGGGATCCTCGAACAAAATTCACAGTATGCACTATGAAAACCAATATGTTCACGAGACGAAAAACCAAAAACATGGAGAATTCAGTGAATTTAAATTCTGGAAAATGAACTAAATTGTGGAGGTAGAAGATTTACTGACTGTATATGCAGAGCAGAAGCATGATTAGTTGCTTTTTTTTCATGCATGTATTACATTCACAGCCCTGGTAAAAACAGCTGATATGAGCCCTGGTCATTCATCCGTACAGGAGGTGGAAGGGAAGGCCGGATCCACAGGCTGTTTAAACCGCACAGCTGATGCCGTTTATAGCAGCGAGCGGCTCCGTGTTTGTCAGGGTGAGACACACGGATAGAGTCATTAGAGGACAGGAAGAGCCGTGTGATGATCTCTCTCAGAAACTCACACTGCAGACGTGACGTCTGTCCCGGTGCTTCGTTCGTGTCGGCCGTGTGTGATCCGTCCAATCGCATTAAACAAGCTTGAAACAAGCAGCTCATGATTCCAGCAGACGAGATGAAGATGCTGGAAACACAAGCAAACACTCACTTTCATGTGTCGACATCTGCAGAACTCACTAACTCCACCAACACTGACTAATCTCACATCTGGATTATTACAGTTATTCCACTAAATCAACCTGATGGAAAACTATGAAAATCCGAAAATCAATCCATCTATCTATCTATCTATCTATCTATCCATCCATCTATCTATCTATCTATCTATCATTCTATGTATCGTTCTATCGTTCTATCTATCTATCTATCCATCCATCCATCTTCTATCTATCTATCTATCTATCTATCTATCTATCTATCATTCTATGTATCGTCTATCTATCTATCATTCTATCTATCTATCTATCCATCCATCCATCTTCTATCTATCTATCTATCTATCTATCTATCTATCGTTCTATCTATCTATCTATCCATCCATCCATCTTCTATCTATCTATCTATCTATCTATCCATCCATCCATCCATCCATCCATCCATCTATCTATCTATCTATCTATCTTTCTATGTATCGTTCTATCTATCCATCCATCCATCTATCTATCTGTTCATCTATCTATCTGTTCATCTATCTATCTATCTATCGTTCTATCTATCCATCCATCCATCTATCTATCTATCTATCTATCTATCTATCCATTCATCCATCCATCTATCTTTCCATCCATCCATCCATCATCTATCTATCTATCTATCTATCTATCTATCTATCTATCTATCTATCTATCTATCCATCCATCCATCCATCCATCCATCCATCTATCTATCTATCTATCTATCATTCTATGTATCGTTCTATCTATCCATCCATCCATCTATCTATCTGTTCATCTATCTATCTTCATCTATCTATCTATCTATCTATCGTTCTATCTATCCATCTATCTATCTATCTATCTATCTATCTATCCATTCATCCATCCATCTATCTTTCCATCCATCCATCCATCCATCATCTATCTATCTATCCATCCATCCATCCATCCATCCATCTATCTATCTATCTATCTATCTATCTATCTATCTATCTATCCATCCATCTTCTATCTATCTATCTATCTATCTATCTATCCATTTTCTATCTATCTATCTATCTATCTATCTATCCATCCATCTATCTATCTGTCTATCTATCTGTTCATCTATCTATCTATCTATCCATTTTCTATCTATCTATCTATCTATCGTTCTATCTATCCATCTATCTATCTATCTATCTATCTATCTATCCATTCATCCATCCATCTATCTTTCCATCCATCCATCCATCCATCCATCATCTATCATCTATCTATCTATCTATCTATCTATCTATCTATCTATCTATCTATCTATCTATCTATCTATCTATCTATCTATCCATCCATCTTCTATCTATCTATCTATCTATCTATCTATCCATTTTCTATCTATCTATCTATCTATCTATCTATCCATCCATCTATCTATCTGTTCATCTATCTATCTATCTATCCATTTTCTATCTATCTATCTATCTATCTATCTATCTATCTATCTGTCTGTCTGTATGTCTATCTCTTTTACATAAACTTTTACATTGATCAAAAAACAATATATAGATATTTGATAGAAAAACAAAAGCAGTTCATCACATTTAATCTCATTTTAATCCAGAAGGAACTTCCTCATGTCTTGTTGTTGTGCCTCAGTAAAGCCTGAATGAGCAGATCATAAATGGTGGTCTGATTTGTCTTTTTGGGGTCATGAGTGTTTCTCAGTATCTGTAGGGTTTCCAGAGTCGAGACTCTTGTGCTTTCACTCCAGGCTGTGGGTGGTTGATTAATTACTCAGACGAGGGGTTGACTGCTAATGAGTGCACATAGGACGCTACACTTGCACTTAACTCGTCTCTGCTTGACTTTGACATTGTTGTGTTCATAGTTTTGGACAGATTTCAGTGTGGATGGTTAAATGCGTTCCAGCATTTGTCCATTGCTTGTTTCCCAACATTTTCCACTCTGCACAACAAAAAAATACATGCTTGTACATGTAAAACTTTCTAAATCATGCTTACAGAAACAGAGAAAATATTATGTTCACTTCACAAAGTAAGAAAAAAGAGAGGACTATACATCAGCACACTGGAGCAGACAGAAATATACACAGCTCACGTACACACTTCACATCGCAGTGCCAAACAACAGCCTGAGGGGAACAATGTGCGGTCAGCGATTCCAGGTTTTGGGGCGAACAGAGAAAAGGAAACTCAAAATATTGTCAGTGCCCTGGCATGGCCTCATGAATAAACCATTTCCTCTTTGTAGGATTTCATTTTGTGCTTGGTACAGGGTTTTCTGTTGTCCAAGACACCTGTTCCAAAAAACAGCACATTCAGCAGTCTGTGAGGCATAATTTCACCTCCGCCCAGAGGTGAGCATGTTCGCTGTACGGCGCCGTTGTACTCAAAATCTGATCAATTCTGCTCCTA
Organism: Megalobrama amblycephala; assembly: GCF_018812025.1. Lineage (NCBI taxonomy): Eukaryota > Metazoa > Chordata > Actinopteri > Cypriniformes > Xenocyprididae > Megalobrama > Megalobrama amblycephala. The sequence continues at coordinate 32,743,341 of NC_063058.1, forward strand.
ATAATCGCTGGAACTGATGCACGATAGCAATGAGCCACCCATGAATCCAAACAGAGCGCTTCTGGTTCAGCGCCACAGAGACAAACGACATATAAACCCACCTGTGATCAGCACAACTGTGAATAATCGCTTAATATACAAGAAGTTACTTACATTTAAAAAACAATATTACATTAGCAGTCATTTTGTGTCTATTTTCGCTCCACCAAAGAAGTTGCCAAGGAAGCTACAGCAGAATAAGCAGTTCTGCTTCTCTATTCTTGTGTTTCTTATTGAATCAGTGTTTATAAATGAATTGGCCGAATTCAGTGACTCGCTCATAAGGACAGTCGCTTGTTTCATTTAGTGAATGAATGCTTTTTAATGAAAGAATTGGTTGGATGAATGATTCAATTCTTACTTATAAGACACGTGTTGCCACCTACTGGTGTAACAATGTAACTTGCAGAAAGAGTCACTGAAAAAAATCCCAGATGGACTGAATATCAGCCAATCAAAATTGGACAGACCGACAGACAGATAGATAGATAGACAGACAGATACAAACCCGATTCCAAAAAAGTTGGGACACTGTACAAATTGTGAATAAAAAAGGAATGCAATCATTTACAAATCTCATAAACTTATATTTTATTCACAATAGGATATAGATAACATATCAAATGTTGAAAGTGAGACATTTTGAAATGTCATGCCAAATATTGGCTCATTTTGGATTTCATGAGAGCTACACATTCCAAAAAAGGTGGGACAGGTAGCAATAAGAGGCCGGAAAAGTTAAATGTACATATAAGGAACAGCTGGAGGACCAATTTGGAACATATTAGGTCAATTGGCAACATGATTGGGTATAAAAAGAGCCTCTCAGAGTGGCAGTGTCTCTCAGAAGTCAAGATGGGCAGAGGATCACCAATTCCCCCAATGCTGCGGCGAAAAATAGTGGAGCAATATCAGAAAGGAGTTTCTCAGAGAAAAATTGCAAAGAGTTTGAAGTTATCATCATCTACAGTGCATAATATCATCCAAAGATTCAGAGAATCTGGAACAATCTCTGTGCGTAACGATCAAGGCCGGAAAACCATACTGGACGCCCGTGATCTTCGGGCCCTTAGACGGCACTGCATCACATACAGGAATGCTACTGTAATGGAAATCACAACATGGGCTCAGGAATACTTCCAGAAAACATTGTCGGTGAACACAATCCACCGTGCCATTCGCTGTTGCCGGCTAAAACTCTATAGGTCAAAAAAGAAGCCATATCTAAACATGATCCAGAAGCGCAGGCGTTTTCTCTGGGCCAAGGCTCATTTAAAATGGACTGTGGCAAAGTGGAAAACTGTTCTGTGGTCAGACGAATCAAAATTTGAAGTTCTTTTTGGAAAACTGGGACGCCATGTCATCCGGACTAAAGAGGACAAGGACAACCCAAGTTGTTATCAGCGCTCAGTTCAGAAGCCTGCATCTCTGATGGTATGGGGTTGCATGAGTGCGTGTGGCATGGGCAGCTTACACATCTGGAAAGGCACCGTCAATGCTGAAAGGTACATCCAAGTTCTAGAACAACATATGCTCCCATCCAGACGTCGTCTCTTTCAGGGAAGACCTTGCATTTTCCAACATGACAATGCCAGACCACATACTGCATCAATTACAACATCATGGCTGCGTAGAAGAAGGATCCGGGTACTGAAATGGCCAGCCTGCAGTCCAGATCTTTCACCCATAGAAAACATTTGGCGCATCATAAAGAGGAAGATAAAGAGGAAGACCTAAGACAGTTGAGCATCTTGAAGCATGTATTAGACAAGAATGGGACAACATTCCTATTCCTAAACTTGAGCAACTTGTCTCCTCAGTCCCCAGACGTTTGCAGACTGTTATGAAAAGAAGAGGGGATGCCACACAGTGGTAAACATGGCCTTGTCCCAACTTTTTTGAGATGTGTTGATGCCAAATCAACTTATTTTTCCCTTAAAGTGATACATTTTCTCAGTTTAAACATTTGATATGTCATCTATGTTGTATTCTGAATAAAATATTGAAATTTGAAACTTCCACATCATTGCATTCTGTTTTTATTCACAATTTGTACAGTGTCCCAACTTTTTTTGGAATCGGGTTTGTAGATAGATAGATAGATAGATAGATAGATAGATAGAGTGAAGAAATGAAAGAATAAATCATGTCATTCAGTAACAGGTTTCAGACACTCAGGTTTTCCATCACTTACACAATAGTGTGTGAAATCCAGGGAAACTTCCTGGACGCGTTTGTGGAAAACGAGGGTCTGGAATCTCTGGAGCTGAATGATGTCTTTGTCTGGCCTGAACCGCTGCTCGTATCACACACTCACACAAGCACGAGTAAATAAAACTAGACACCTCGGATGGCAAAAGGCTTTATCTGTGACGACTTGATGATTTTGATTTGAGTTAGACGAGTGTGTGAACCAGACTCAGGGTAACTGCAGATGGAAAGACATGATCTCAGGACGCTTAACTAAACACATTAACATAATCATTTAACCGCTGTTAGGGATCCAGAGGTCGAGTGATCTGGAATCAGCCGGAGCGAGACGCTCAACAGTTATGAGTGACATATCAAACTGGCCCCGGATCTGCGCGCTCAGGGCCGACGCGACTACAAACACAGCTCATCTTCCCAAGAGCCCACAGCTGGCAGTGAGCGAACAGATGCTGGTGTAATTATGGGGTGTAATGACACCCGGCAAAACACACACACACACACAGTTGCATTTGGGATGCTTAGCAGATGCTGTAACACTGAGCGGAGTGTGTAGGCCGGGACTGTTTAACGCTGGAATAAACATCAGGGTGAGAGAGAGGAGAGAGAAGTAGGCCAGAGAATGAGGTAGATGTTCTGCGTTCAATACAAGTCTGTCGGGAGATTCCCCTGCTGAAAAGAAAAACCCAACTTAAACCGGTCTAAAGAACCATTCAGAAACATTTCATTCTAAAAGTTGTAACTTCTTCCTGAGTCTCTCCATCAGTGTCGACTCCGGTTTGAACAATGTAAGGCTGAACACTGTCGTCATTTTGGCTGCGTGAGATTCTCCAGCTTTGTTGTTGTTGAGCTGTTAAAGCTCCGCCCTCTTCTGGAAAGTGGAGCTCATTTGCATTTAAAGGGACACACACAAAAACGGCGTGTTTTTGCTCACACCCAAATAGGGGCAAATTTGACAAGCTATAATAAATGATCTGTGGGGGATTTTGAACTGAAACTTCACACACACATTCTGGAGACACCAGAGTCTTATATTACATCTTGTGAAAGAGACATTATTGGTCCACTTTAAAAACACAGATTCTATATTCCTCAAGATGAAAATAACCAAATAATAATATGTTCTTCAGTACTCGATGTTTTTCAGCTGCTGGCACATAATAAATGACTTTGATCTTTGTTAGGAAAAAAATCTCACTGCTCTTTGTGAAAAACAAACTTTTTGTCTGTAGGTGGACGAATGTCTGTGCCAGCTGTGAATCATCCACAGGAATTCCTGATCCTTGTACTGAACGAACACTCATGCTGCGGTGATTACAGGCCTTTAATGCTGCTTCAATCTGGTCTGCTTCAGAAGAGCCAATTTCAGTTAGGAGAAGATCCCTTAAAGGATTAGTTCAGTTCAGAATTAAAATGTCATGATAATTTACTCACCCTCATGTCATCCAAGATGTTCATGTCTTTCTTTCTTCAGTGGAAAAGAAATGAAGATTTTTGAGGAAAACATTCCAGGATTTTTCTCCATATAGTGGACTTCAATGGGCACCAAAAGGTTGAAGGTCCAAATTACAGTTGCAGCTTCAAAGAGCTCTACATGATCCCAGATGAGGAATACGAGTCTTATCTAGAGAAACCATCGCTCATTTTCTAAAAAAAATGAAAATATTTACTTTTTAACCACAAATGCTCATCTTGCACTGCTCTGTGATGCGCCACGCATTACGTAATCATGTTGGAAAGATCACGCGTGACGTAGGCGGAAGTACCGATCCAGTGTCTACAAAGCTAATGTGCAAAGACTAAGTCAAACGACCTTTACAAAAAAAGGTAAAATGTTGGGACGATTTTGAATGTTGGGCGATTTTGAATGTTGGGTGATGGTACTTCCACCTACATCATATGTGGCGCATCGCAGAGCAGTGCAAGATGAGCATTTGTAGTTAAAAAGTATATTATTTTTAGAAAATGAGCGATGGTTTCTCTAGATAAGACTCTTATTCCTCGTCTGGGATCATGTAGAGCTCTTTGAAGCTGCACTGAAACTGACATTTGGACCTTCAACCCGTTGAACCCCAGTGAAGTCCACAATATGGAGAAAAATCCTGGAATGTTTTCATCAAAAACCTTCATTTCTTTTCCACTGAAGAAAGAAAGACATGAACATCTTGGATGACATGAGGGTGAGTAAATCATCAGGAAATTTTCACTCAGAAGTGAACTAATCCTTTAAACCAGTGTATATTTATCAGAAACACACATGGATTGATGATGAAATGTCAGTATGTTGAGATGTCCAGCACACGTATGTGAACAGACCTGAGAGAGTGTTTTCAGCTCAAGAGCCTCTGGGCCGAGAACAGATAACCTTGGACAAAAAACATGAATATTGAGAGAAAGTCTCATGAATAAATAATCGTGTGCGCCACATAACAGCTGGAGGAGAGAGAAAAGAGAAGCACAGAAGCAGGGAAAGATGAGTAGAAGGGAGAAACAGGGTGGTTTTGTGTTTTCTTTCTTCACATTAAGATCTTGGTTTGGTCAGACGCACCAGCGAACCGCATCCGCTTCCACTTAGAGAGGTGGTCTGGGATCATGTAAACGCTTGAGCTCTGCAACTGGTATGAAAGCAGTCTGTCCGAACTCATGAAAGTGAATTGTTATGGATGACGCATAATTTACATCTTTTGCTCATGAATATATAATGGCTGTAAGAGGAAGATACAGCTTACAGAAGAAGAAAAAAGGTATAAAACATAATTTGCAACCAATTTTACTTCCGTAATCGTATTTTCTATAGTGAAGTGGGCTACTTAACAATTTAACAAAAAAAAAAGAAAACGAAAACGAAATATATATATATATATATATATATATATATATATATATATAGAATGAGACTTTTTATCTGTGAGGAACTGATGGAAAGTTGTAAGTAGGCATTTAAATGAATGATAATGCAAGATTTTTAATCTTAAATAATAAAATAAAAAAAAATCAGATTTAATAAAATTAATCTAAAAAATAAATAATAAAAAATAAAAAAAATAAAATAAATAAATAAAATTAAAATAAAATATTAAAATATAAATAAATAAATTAATTAATTAAAATAAATAACTGATGAAGCATTTATAGTAGGACGTGGAATATGTATTACGAATGTCAATTTTGATAAATAAATAATTAATAAATAATTAATAAAGATAAATAATTAAAATAAAATAAATTATTTAAAATAAATAAATTAATAAAAATTAAAATAATTAAAATATAAATAAATAAATAAATAAATAAGTGATGAATCATTCATCGTAAGACTAGGAATATGGATTACGAAAGTAAATAGTCAATTTTGGATAAATAAATAAAAAATTTAAATAAATTTATAAATAAATAATTAAAATAAAATAAATTATTTAAAATAAATAAATTAATAAAAATAAATTAATACAATTAAAATGATTAAAATATAATAAATAACTGATGAATCATTCATTGTACGACTAGGAATATATATTACGAAAGTAAATGCTGACTATAAAAAAAAGTTCACATTCATTTTTGTTGTTTTTTAAGATTCATCTTTTGGCCTTTTTCCCTTTATCATGATAGGACAGTAAGCAGACAATAAGAGAAAGAGAGAGAGGGGGGCGGGATCAGGAAAGATCCTCGAACTTGGGACTCGAACTCGGGTCGCCCGAAGCGCAATGGCGCTATATGTCGGTGCTGCCCACGAGGCTATCGGAACCGACTGTCAGATGTTTTTCAGACAAGTTGAAAGCCTGGTTCATCGTTGCATCATGTAAGCGTTAGCTAAACCGAGTGAACTGTGTAACCCTGTAACACCCGTCTGGTTTTCCTCATGTTTCTGTAGAAAACATCTCTCCTGCAGATCCAAGCGAGCGCTACCAAGCAGAGTATCATGTTCATGTTCCCAGAGGCCTTTACCCAGCTGACCTTGACTTCCTGCCACTCCTGCAATCCGAGCGTGTTTTAACATGCGACAAACACAGGTTCAGGGACAGAAACACACCAGACAGGTGGAAGAGGACGCGCTTTTTCATCGTGCAGTGAAGATGAAGTGATGAGAACAAACACGATCCTATGACTTCTGTGAGCGTTTGAAACTGGAGCGTCTCTGGAATCCCAATCCAAAGGTTGAAGCGGTCACATCCAATATACAGTCAAGTAAAATAAAATAAAATGGATGAAAAATGGATGGATGAAAAATAAAACCCATGGCTCTATAGGACAAGCAGTTTGGAAAATAAAATAAAATAAAATAAAATAAAATCCATGGCTCTATAGGACAAGCAGTTTGGAAAATAAAATAAAATAAAATAAAATAAAATAAAATCCATGGCTCTATAGGACAAGCAGTTTGGAAAATAAAATAAAATAAAATAAAATAAAATAAAATAAAATAAAATAAAATAAAATAAAATAAAATAAAATAAAATCCATGGCTCTATAGGACAAGCAGTTTGGAAAATAAATAAAATAAATAAAATAAAATAAAATAAAATAAAATAAAATAAATAAAATAAAATAAAATCCATGGCTCTATAGGACAAGCAGTTTGGAAAATAAAATAAAATAAAATAAAATAAAATAAAATAAAATAAAATAAAATAAAATCCATGGCTCTATAGGACAAGCAGTTTGGAAAATAAAATAAAATAAAATAAAATAAAATAAAATAAAATAAAATAAAATAAAATAAAATAAAATAAGATAAAATAAAATACATGACTCTATAGGACAAGCAGTTTGGAAAATAAAATAAAATAAAATAAAATAAAATAAAATAAAATAAAATAAAATAAAATAAAATAAAATACTCTATAGGACAAGCAGTTTGGAAAATAAAATAAAATAAAATAAAATAAAATAAAATAAAATAAAATAAAATAAAATAAAATAAAATAAAAATAACCAACAACCCTACATAGGAAAAGTGGTTTGGATGAAAAATAAAATAAAATAAAATAATAAAATAAAACAAAATAAAATAAAATAAAATAAAATAAAATAAAATCAAATCCATGGCTCTATAGGACAAGCAGCTTGGAAAAAAAGAAAATAAAAAAAAAAATAAAATAAAATAAAATAAAATAAAATAAAATAAAATAAAATAAAATAAAATAAAAAAAAAAATAAAAAAAATAACCAATAACCCTACATAGAAACAGTGGTTTGGATGAAAAATAAAATAAAATAAAATAAAATAAAATAAAATAAAATAAAATAAAATAAAATAAAATAAAATAAAATAAAATAACCCTACATAGGAAAGTGATGGATGAAAAAAGTAAAATAAATAAATAAATAAAAATAACCAGCAACTCTAGGAAAAGTGGATGGATGGATGAAAAAAAAAGAATAAATAAATAAAATCCATGACCTTATAGGGCAATCAGTTTGGAAAACAGTTTTTCAAACAAAAATTGTATTTTAATGTTTTGCATATTCACAAATAAATATACTTGCATTTAACTTATGATAATATTAATATTTATATTTATCGTGTGTGTGTGTGTAATTTAATCACATAAAATTAATGTTAATATTTTAATCTGATCATTTTTTGGAATCCTTAAAGGTACAACGCTAGTCTTTTGTGAGACTTGACTGTATCTTTAAGGATTACAGACTTGAAAATCCGATTTTTATTAAATTATCAGTTAAACTTTTGGCAATCAAATGTCTTAAGATGGACAAAAATTCAAGTTAAAAACATTAAAATTTGAGGCTGATATTCCATGCATAGCCTACAGACAACCTGCATATTTTGCACACTACAGACACTGCATACTTCAAGAACATCACATGCAGTATGGCAGCATGATATTCCTCCACAAGCCCTTGGATGGATGGTGTGAACCCCCACCCTAAAACACTGAGACGCTCACATACAGTACCTCCTCACAGCTGCGGCGAGATGAAGACTTCCAGCAGAGACGACCCGCTGACACAATCACTCACAATGACATTTACACAGGTAGAAAACGTTCTTCCTCCACGGGGCGGCAGCACACCTGGGAACCAAACGCAGAGTCTTAATTGAAAAGGTGTCGATTATCATCTCTAAAGCAGACGTTGATTCAATTACAGCTGGCTTTGACGAGTCATTACTGATCACTGTAAAACTCTCGGATGAGGATCATGTGAAACACAGTAGTAAGAACATCATTTTTTGCAGTGTGTTCGATACAGAACTACTCTATTGAGTTATTTTACTCTGTATATGTGTGTGTTTTACACTGATACAGATTTCTATGTGATGATGTTGTTTATATTTGCTGCAGGAACACTGGCAGGACTGAGCGGAGCTCGAGGGATCGAGGGAAATGGAAGTTTGGCATAATAAAAGTGTTTTTTCCACAACACGCCTCATAAGGCTCATTAAAGTCGTTTGTTTCCCCAGAACAGTGAAAACACTTCCAGCGCTTGTGCTTTCAGACGGCATGAGCAGATCGAAGCACGTGCACGTCTGTGAAAGCTTGAGTACAGACTTCATCCTTAATGTGCAATTCTAGGAAATTAACCAGGGCTTGACATGAGCTTTGTTGCTCACCTGACACAGTGGCTAGTGGTTTCCAAAGTCAATCAGCATTTTCACTGACCACAATTTTGACACTGATACCATGCCATATAGATATTTATAATATTATCTCATAATTTATCAGCAGTTTATTAGGCTGCTGTCACTTTAAGAGCTGATGCACGGATCCATTATACTGTTACACATTGCGTTTTCTTTCTCAACTGTTTATGTTCACTTAAAACTGACTGAATACGTGAATACACACCAAAATTTAAATTAAATTTTAAAAGATACATTTTAATTTTCCAAGGATCAGCATCCTGAACCGTTAGGCCCAGGCTCAAGTGTCTTATATCATTGGGATCCTTGGCTCAAGACGGACAAGATGCATTGTCTCGGATTCGCTCGTCACCCTGGAGAAATTTTCGGGTATTTTGTTTTTTTTGAAAAACCTACTTTTTTGCGAACTAGTCCTAGGTTTTTGACCCGATCGGAACCAAACCGGCGCAGAAATGCTCTCTGGAGTCTGAATATCAATAATTATCAAAGCCGATAAATCCTTAACGAAAACTCAGAACTTCATGAAATTAAGTGAGCACATGCAGCATGTGACTCTAAAGAAGTGTGCCAACTTTTATGGAGATCGGACCATAGGTGGTGCTATAACTGTTAAAAATGTATTTTTTAATGGTTTTGGCTATAATGGCTTCATATTGTGGTTGGACTTATTTTCATGAATCCAACGATACTAGACTTGTCAGGTTTCGCTTTATGGTTTGTGCTACGTTGTGATTTAGCGCTTAAAAAACTTTTGTGAATATCTTTCGAAACCGTTAGTCCGATCGAGACGAAACCACAGTAGGAAACACGAAACCTAAGTTGGTTTACTATATGTTAAAGCCCAAATGTCAAAATTTTGATAGGAAGTGGCAAAAAATCCAATCAAAGTCTCTTTTTTATGCTCTCATTTATATGAGTGTTTATAAGTTCAAAACGAAATTAGATATTTTCACCAAAATTAATGGACAAACTCTGAGGACACCCAATAAAAAAATGGTGGAGATCGGGCAATAGGTGGCGCTATAACTGTCAAAAAACCTTTAAAAAAAACATGCTTTTCCTTACTGAATCACCTGCGTTGGCTGTAAATGGTCTTTTCCATAAAAAATATAAATATAACACCTTTTTATGCATGTGCTTAAAGGCCTTAAAGTGCTTGAACCCCGATGATTGCTGCTCGCAGCTATATTTTTGTGTGTATTTGACTGTTTAAGCATAATAAGCAGTGAAAAATAACTCAATTTAGGTGGCTTTATGTGGGTGTGAGCACAAAATCTGTGGGAATGAATGAAATTATGCGCAATAAGCGCAATCCCATGCTGAAATTTCAATTATTTGTAACTGATTTCACACATAATGTTGACTTAAAAAATGTAGAGTATTTGCTGTATGTTCGGAGAACAGCAATGTTAGTTCTAATTCATTTTGTTTCGTTCTCTGCT